>NC_057804.1:194732159-195032159 GCF_018294505.1 Triticum aestivum
CAACACCCCGACACCCGACCCCCGACACCTTGACACACACCCCGACACCCTGACACCACACCCCGACCCCGCCACCTCGGCACCCTGACACCCCGATCGACCCCGACACCCTGGCACTACACCCCGACCCCGACCCTAACGGGGTCATATATTTGTGAATTATGAGTTAGGTCGTATATTTTTTGATTTTGTTATGCAAAACATCATATATATATATAAATATTTGTGTTGATCGGGTGGATTTAAATGTGCAGTTGTTTCACCGCTGCGAGGGTCTGGTGTTTGACGACCTCCCCGTGCGTTCGACGAGCCCTGCCCCTGCATTTATTGGTGAGCACAAATGAAATCTCCTCCTCCCCCTTCATTTGCTCTGTTCCGGTCTTCGTGCCGTGGAAACTTGCTAGCTATAGGTGTCAGTCATCAGTATGCCTAACCACTAGACGATTCAGAGTAATATTAGCAATGTGAGGTATTCAATTTTTTATTATGTTCATGATGATGATACACTTAATTTATATACATATTATTCATGTCAGGTATTCAAATTTTTTATGTTGTACTAATTTCGTTTACTTTTTGTCATTGCAGGTGTTGACAGGATGGTGGGCAAGGGTCCAGAGCGCCCCGAGCCTCCTACGAGCGCTACTAGGAGGGGTGGTTCCATTATTCCACCCCAGCCCCTCTGGAGAGTGCTACTAGACAGTATGCAGACAGCAGCGGTGGGTGCTTCTTCTTCGACTGGGAGAGGTCGGGGGAGGATGAAGAAGGTTGCTAGAGGTGGATGTGGTAGCGGGAGAGGTAGGAAGGCTGCTACGCCTTCCTTGCCACCACCCCCAGCTGATTCATCCGACCACAGGACTGCTCCGTCTGACGTGCACCCGTCTCGGACTCCGGTCCATGAGCCTCCGGTAGGCGATCCTTCACCCCACCAGACTCGGATCGCCGATCCTTCGCCCCACCAGACTTGTGTCGATGATCCTTCACCCCAGTGAGTCCGCTACCAGAGTCTTCGTCCCAGAAGACTCCGATCCCGGAGTCTTCTTCCCACGAGACTCCAGAGGCTAGTGGACCTACTAATGGTAGCGAGGACACCTTTTCTGATGATAGCTACAGCGACGACGAGCTGTTTGAGAAGGGCAAGAAGGTCTACCAGCATGGTGGTACAAAGCTCCCGCCCGTGCCGACAACCCCCGACCAGAGGTGGTTGATTGCGCCTAATGGGTTGAAGTAAGTGCATTTACTCTTTATTAACTTTTTGCCTTCACGTTTCTTCAAATTAATATCTAATGCATTGGCCTTGTCATACTGCAGGGGCTAGGTACACCCCCGTGGTGTCCGCAGGCCCAACCAGGTCCTTGGTGTGCTTTGCCGACAGCACTTCCCTGGGTGGGTCATGTCACCCGGTGAGGGTCAGGTTCCACAGCTAGCACTGAGCTGAGAGCTGTATTCAGTTTCCTCGGCCCCGCTGGAGGCGATGGTCGCCGGTGTCTGTGCGAGACGGTGGCCGACATTGTGTTCCGTCGGTTTTGGGTAATTTCTCCTTTACAGAATTAAAAATCAACACTACCTAGTGATTGTACTAATCAGTGTTGTCTTCTTGAAGCCGAGTGTAAGCGCCTACTTCAAAACTTATGGCACGAGGCTCGGGTGCAGGCTGTTCGAGACTACTATGCCTCGAAGGGTATTAGGAGGGCCAAGAAGAAGTGTCGCGACAAGTTTCCGAGTAAGCAGAAGTACATGCAGGTAATTACCTATTCTTAAGGCCTTGAACTTAGTTTTCTTGATTTGATTCATAGGCGTAGCACTGAAATTTTTGTTGACTAACTTAGGTGCCCCCGAGATGGTGTGCGGATAAGATGGACCGTTGGGAGGTGTTGGTGGATGCGTGGTGCTCTCCCCAATGGCTAGTCGAACACCATAGGGCCAAGGATAAGCGTGACCAAATGGAAGGTGTGCCACACCATCAAGGGAGCTCCAACCTATTTGAGTACTGGGATCACTGGGTATGTGGTTTGCTACATGATTCATGCAATTTCATTCTTCATGCTAGCATTTTTCCCTTCCAAAATGACTTAATATGCTTAGTTAGTTAAAAAATGGCATAACTACCTTGGATAGTTCATTTATGACATAATTAGCTCTAAAATGACATAATAACCTTAGATAGCTCTATAGAATAACTAAATATGCTTTAGTTTGTGAAAAAATGGCATAACTACCTAGGATAGCTGAATAATGACCTAAACTAATCTTAGCTAGTTCATTTATGACATATTTAGCTCTAAAATGACATAATAACCTTAGATAGCTCTATAAAATGACTAAATATGCTTTGGTTAGTTAAAAAATGGCATAACTACCTTGGATAGCTCAATAACGTCCTAAACTAATCTTAGCTAGTTCATTCATGACACAATTAGCTCTAAAATGACATAATAACCTTAAATAGCTCTATAAAAATGCCTAAATATGCTTTAGTTAGCTAAAAATGGCATAACTACCTTGGATAGCTCTATAATGACATAATTAGCATACTTTGGTCAAAATGGCATAATAATCTTGGTTACCTCCAAAATGACCTAAACTTAGCTTATTTTCCTCGAAAATGACATAATAACCTTACTTAGCTCCAAAATGACCTATTTACATAGCAATATAATTCTTCATGCTAGCTTGAGCCCTTAACTAATATTTTGTTCCTCTCTCTTAGGCGCACCACAACAAGAAGCATGTGCCAAATCTGTTCGACCTCTATGGCATGGCACATACTGCCCCATACAAGAAGGCCAAGGTATTCTCGGAGTCTAACCTAGATCATCCAGAGAGCTTCACCAACATCTCCTCCCACCACAAACTCATGAAGTATAGAGACGAGGGGAAGGTGAGGAAAGGGGAGGACTTTAATCCGAGCCAGGATCCTTTTGATACATAGCTGGTGATGATATCTGGTGCCGGGAGGTCCCATGGCTCCATAGCCATTGGTGATGGACTGATACGTTGTCCTAGGACTCTCCCGCCGACCAAGAAGCACTGGGATAATGCCTCATGCACGGCCTGCAGAGCTCGCTATGGTAGTTAGTTATACGGACTCTCTCACCTTTCCTCCATTACATTGTGTGTGCGTCCGTCGATAATTACAATGCTAACATGGAGTGATGTGGTGCAGGCATTGGTTGAGAAAGAGAGATTGAACACCCAGGCGCTTTTGGAGGAGGTAAGAAGGGAGGCGGTGGAGAGGGAGAGGGAGATGGAGGAGAGGACGGCTAAGCTATTGGAGGAGGAGAGGAACCGGAACGAGGCGTCTCACCGGGCCCTATACAAGCTCCTCGTGGTATGTTTCTCATGCATATTAGCCAAATCATGCAAATAATGTTTGCATTACTAACTAATATGACTGACTCGTGAGAACCAAATGTGCATACCATGTGCGAGAAAAAATGGTCAGACCCCTCCGCCGATGCCCAGATTGTCCGGCAACCACGGTGAGTTTATTTGAATGGTCATTAGTTACTAGTATTCACATTTCAGTTGCATCATGCTAACGAGACATTATTGGATATGATTTTTGGTGCAGCATGCCTCCCTACGACAAAGAGCTTTGTCGACTGCTAGCGGACGGCAAAGTGGCCATGTGGGAGCTACCTGTAGAAACTGGGAACACTGGGCTGCCTATTTGGGCACTTTGCCATTTGCCAACACACGATAAAGTTCCCAAATAGGACTAGCAAACAGGGCCAGCTATGTCGTCCGCCAGCAGATGGTAAAGATTCAGAGATCTTTGCCATCTGCTGGCATACAGCATAGCTGGCCACGTGGCAGCTTCCCAGTGTTGGCCAAGCTGAGCTCTTTGTCGTCTGTCAGCAGACGGCAAAGAGCTTTGCCTCTTTGCCATCCACTGGCAGACAGCAGAGCACGCCGTTAACCCCTAATGGCTCTCACCCTGCCCACTGCCGTCCATGATCTTTGCCGTCTACTGGCCTCCGACGGCAGACGGCACAACCCTTTGCCGTGCGCTTCTATGAAGCTGACGGCAAAGAAGGCCTTTGTCGGCACTTGTTCAGATGGACAGTTTACCGTTCGTTGTCTGACGGCAAAGGACTTTGCCGTCCGTCATGCATGCCTGCGTCGTCCCCCATGGCAGACGACAAAGAAGCTGATTCCAGTAGTGACCACCCATGAATAAGTATCTTTTCACCTCCAAGGGGAATGGAGTAGGTCTACATAAGCATCATGTTGTGATCAAGCACAAGTCTGACCCGACCATGGTCAGACATCTGTATAGGGACAATTGGATTGGGCAGTTTCTGTTTCAAGAATACCACAGCTGTAAAATTGTGTATAAGCAACAGTTTATGAACAACATATATAACAGAAAACAGCTCGTACCATAAGTTTCTCGACACAGTTGGACCTTTTCAACGAGTGCGGCAGTGGCACACATATCCCACATGTCCGTCCACCATTGAAATGCCCCACAAGGACCTCAGGACAAGCAATAAAGTGTAGGAACTTGTGGATGTCGTCCCAGTCAACTTCAGTGCCATCAGTAACAGTCGAGTTCTTACAGAATAACAAACGAGTAGCCTGCTTAACTCTGAAAATATTAGTTACACGTGCCACCAACTATAAGAAAATATTAGTTAGAAGTAGCATCTTCGTGAGAGATTCGTTGCTATTTATAAAGTTAAATTGTGATTAGTTAGACATAATAGGTGGATTAAGAACTAATCGAGGCAACAAGAAAGAACTAGATACAAAACTAACATGGATGAACAATTGGAACGACGTCGGGGTGTAAGATCGCAGTGAAGATGAGACCAGGTTCTGCTATTTCCATCAACATTCGTGCGCCAACTTTCAGTCCGTAACACTTGAGAAAGTTTACCCAAGTTCGGCCATAAAAAAAGCAGCGATCTTCTTGGTTCATGAACCCAACTCGGAACTTATATCCATGGCTTGTCTTCACTACGACCATTAAACTGGTGTATTCAGTTGTGGCAAGGCCGAGCATCTTGAGTACATGTGTTCTGGCAGAGCAAGGAATGCACTGCAGGAAAAATAATATGAGAACACAATGTATTCCCTATCGAAATCTAGAAATAATTTCCTCCTTCATGTCAGTGTTGACCATGGTACTAGTACCTTTTATCCAAATATAGCAACCCAAATTTCCAAATTAATCGACAGCATGTTCAAAAAACCCCACCCTCCCGGATAGAAAAGAGGATTCTAAGAACATACTATGTGCATATTAAAATCCTGTGTTAGGATGAGAAGGAGCAAGTGTGGCGTCTCGCCGAGGGCGCAGAAACCTGTAGGGTCCTCGCACTTTGGGAACAGCAAAAGAAACACACTAGATTCAGTAGGAAGAAAAATGCATCAACGGCGGCGGCTGCCATCCTAGGATTACCCGCGAGCAAGGGACTTGGATTTATCGAGGATGGATGAGGAATTCGTACCAGGTTCTCCATGAGAAAACCCTATGCAATCGCCGAGTGGGGGTTTTCTCTGAACAAGCAGACGAGGGAGAAGGGGATTCAGGCCCAGTGAAATATTGCCGCTTCGTCCGTCCAGCTTACTGCTAAAGCTTGAAAGGAGGGGGGTTTTGTGATTTGACGTCTCATTGGGCATTACTGCGGCGCTACGACCGATGTGTGTCTACCGTGCAGTTGTTCACTCTAATTTGGTGCATATGGCACGTGGACCCCATTGCCGGATGCCCCACATATTAGCGAAAGGAAGTAGAAAGACAGGAGTAACTAGTTACACATAAATATATTTTTGACAGAGAGATACTCCCGCAGTAAAGAAATATAAAATTCTTTTATATCACAACTTTATACATAAGAAAAATCAAGGGGAATATATATAACATATACAATTATAAAAAACAAAGTTTGTTTTAACACAATATAGACGAGTTGGTGATGATGGTGTGCCTGTTGTCCTGCAATATAGGCCGTCCGATTTATATCTAACGGATAGGAAGGAAACTATGGCAATTTTGTAAAAAGGTACCCACACACCTCTCCACACTTGCAAATAAGGCCTTCCCTCGTTCATCCTTTTCTCTCACAAGATAAAAATACTCATACAAATGCATCTTGATGTTACGTGCAACGCACGGGCATTATGTGGGTTCAGCTGAGAATATAATACTCAGATAGGCTCACGGTTCTGGACTTTGGGTCGCAGGCTGGTGGGCCTGCATGTTTGGGGGACCGTGTGTTCTACCTCAACGCTTTTCATATTGCAAGCGATCGATACGGCGCTAGTTTTAGATGAGGTCGCAAGGCGAATACACAAAATTGAGTAAAGCACAACAGCTGTTAGAATGAAATCGAACGACAGTTCCTAACCAACAATCAGAGTTAACGATATACCATGTGCTAAATAATACTTTCGTACTACTTATACGCACAAGACACTTGTTTCACCATGCCAGATTATTACATAAATATCTCTCGGAGGATAGATCAGTTCGGCAGTTGCATGCTGCTACTGAAGAATTTCAAAGTTGATTTGGACCAGCTCTCCTTGCCGAGAAAGTTCGATTTTGACCTCATCCCCTACCGCAAGATATGATTTAAATTTAAACCTTGACCATCCTTTAGCATCAATCATCATGCGACCATCCTTTGTACTTAAGGTATATTGAGCAGGTTCATTCACACCAAGGCTGCACATGGTAAGAGAAACTTGGCCACGGTCGCCTGGATTGTTGAACGACTCCCTCGTTGCTCTAGGAATTCTCTGTTTGCAAACAAGAAGACATACACAAACATTTAGATCAACACAGTGAATCATGTGAAATAACATGGAAAGAAAAAAGAACGAAGCACTTGGGTGGCCAATGCATACCAAGAAGGTGGACATGTCAGTTTTTGTAAGGACTTTGGTATATGAAGTGCGAACTATAGCCCAGTCTGTTGCCGGTGCAACTGCTGGTTCTGTTGCTGCTGCATGGGCTGGAGCAAATGCAAGTGCAAGTGTTGGTGTAGGTGCCGAAGCCGTTGCTGGTGCCCGTGCCGGTGCATTTGGTAGTGCCGCTGCTGCTGTCACAGATGGTGATCCTTGTAGAGCTGGTTGCGGTGTCGGAGCAGGTGCCGTTGTCGATGCCTGATCCTCCGGTAGATTAGCCTAATTCTCTGATGCGGTTGGTTCCCAATCCTCAGCTGGATCAGACTGAGCTGCTCGCGCTGCCAGTGCTAGAGTAACTACCAGTGCTTGATCCGTTGCTGAAGGTGGTACCGATGTGCGAGACAATGGCGATCGTGTCTGGTCTGCTATGATGAGCTTTCTAACTTGAGTAGGCTCCTTGACCGTGAACTAGTCTTTTCCTTCATTCCTTTTAAATGCGAGAAGGACTAATTGTGGCGTGTTTGTTAAACCAAACTGTAGTTCATCATAGGGATTCAGCTTGTACTCAGACAACAAACTGATCCAATTTTTTCCAGTAATATAAGTGATGGACAGTGCCTTCGTTACTGACACGACATAAGAAGTGAAACCTGCAAAAATATCCAACGTAGAGCAAACCAAACAGTTTATTCTGTGATGAATGTCACATGGCAAACCTGCATCATAAAATTGCAGCAAAAGAAAGAAAACACGACACTAAATCAATACGATTTAGACAGTAAATCAATAAGATTTACTTGATGTGACACGAGTGAATCCTTACCAAGAAATCACTATCTTGAAGTACTAAACGGAAGATTGATCATCCAACTACGCGTGGCATGCAGGGCCCCCGCCTACTCCCACAAGTAGGACAGTCCAAAGGTCGTGACAAATCATATGGACCGAACATCCATGGGACTGGAAATCCTGGTGGGTGCGATAAACCCTACAATGCATGCATATATTGGAGTGTAACCATAATTGATAAATTGTCCTCACAAAAAAGATGATCTGGATACTTTAGAATATACAGAATGAATTGAGTGGATAAACATTAACACAGACTGTTCTCAGGACTCACCACACGCCAAAAGCGGCAGTACTAAACAATACAGGGTTCACAAAGACAAATCAAGTACTGAACAATAGTACTTACTACAGACAAGCAAAGTTGCACTAATTAAACTCTGCAGACTATTTCTTGCCACCAACCTACGGGATGAACCCTCCATAACTGACTAGGCCATGGACTACATGAGAGATGTCTACCGGCACCATCACCATCTCGTCAACCTTAGAGAACCTAACAGAGTGGTCTTTCCACTCATAATCATGACAATGAAGACATGCTGTATTAGATTAGTCAGGAAGCTTTACAAGAACCACACCCTTCGTAATTGAAGGCACAACCAGGAAATTGTTGTGGTCAAGTACAGCCTCGAGAACATGCTTGACAACAATGCTACAGGAAAACACTAGTTCAGGACATGTGGTGATAAGGACACAACAACTGGATAGTTTAGCAGTAGAACTCATCCTCGGGTCTTATAGCTCACATGTCATGACTTTGAGAACTTCATCTCCACCGCAGACCTGGTTCTAATTCAAACAGAAACCAGATATTTTATTACTACCTCCATTCATAAATATAAGATGATTTTCGATATTTTACTCCATATATGACTACATATACGCACAGAAATGAGTGAACAAAGACACTAGAACATGTCTTCAAAGGCATGAGAGCAGAGGGATTAGTTGCAATATCCATAACACAAGTTACTGAGGAAAATATACCCTCTTCAAAGGTAGCATTGATGTTCATAAAGTAGTTAAAAGTAATCTATAAGAAATCAGTGTCACCTCTCACATGTTTTGGTCAAAAGAGGAATTTCAAACCATCATTTAGCACACACAAATCACATGCAAGATCACCCAGAAAGTTGTACTACTAGTACTAGTACTGCGTGTTAGATGAAAAAACATGATCAAGATCGTGAAAAAGATCGTAAAGAAGAGATATTACCCGGACTTGCTTAATGAGGGATCCCAGAGAGGGGGGCTTGGACAGGGTGATGGCTTTGAGCTTGTCTGCGGTAGTGTCGGCGGGGTGCTTGCGCTTCTTCGTACCATGAGCCTCGACGGTTTTGGCCAGAGCCATAGACATCACTTTGACCGATGCTCCAGCGTCCATCAAGAAACTGTCAAATAGAAATAAAAGAAAATAAACCATAATCACAAACCAAAAGAAGAACAGAGAGGGGGTTATAGGATCAGTCTCGGGGTTGCAAGACCGGGCCTTGGCCAGAATCAACACCATTGATGCGCTCACCTTTCCTTCTTTGGGAGAGAAGAACAATGGTAGAAGTAGGTCGGGGTTTTCTTGAACAAAGGAGGAACAAGATGAGGGAGAAGCAAGTGGGGGTTTTCTTCAAGAGAGGAAGGTGAGAGAGAAGAGTGAAATGATGGTTGCTTCGTCCATCCAACTTACTGCTGGAAAGGAGGGGGTTTTGTGATTTGATGGCTCATTGGGCATTACTCGGCGCTTCGATCGGGGTAGTCTACCATGCAGTTGGGCATTCTACTACGGAGTAATTTAGTGCATGACTGGTGGACCTCGATGCTGGCTATCCCACACGTTCGCGAAAGTGAGTAGCAAGGTTCTCGACGATCATTGAGGAGGATCCACACGGTAGAGCGTGTCCACTATTTTTCTGAAGAAAAAATTTATTACAGCAAGCATTTCCACTCTTACGACGCAGGAGTACAAAACACGGCAGCCACTTGAACATACACAGTGCTCCTACTACTAGGCATGTGAAGTGGTTCATACGTCAATACTACATAATCTTGTTGCTAGCGTAGTAAGATATGACAAGAACAAATGATGTTTTGCGTATGTCAACTATATGAATAGTAATGTAACATAGTACCGCTTTTTCGACTGTCCGATCAAGAATGAACAGTGAGATCAATGTTAACGGAACTAGGTCTACAGCGCACGGAGAGTAGATGAATAGTAATGTAACATAGTACCGCTTTTTCGATTGTCCGATCGAGAATGAACAGTGAGATCAATGTTGACAGAACTAGGTCTACAACGCACGAAGAGTACGGTGCTACAACACTCCATGAAACATGAACCATATGAAACACGAATCATTGTTAGGCAGGGTGTATGAAGGGTGCACGGGATGGGCGCAAAAGTTCCCTTCTCGACACACTTTTGGGTGTTTGGTAGAGTGCATGAAGGGAGCATGAGTCCACACTAGTAGGTTAACACAAATACATGAAGAGGAAACAACCATATTGAGATGATAATGCAACCAAACACACCCACATGCTTTGTGCTACAGTGACCGATCTGCACCGTCTGAGTTTGATCCAACGGTCATGTTGCGTCGAGACATGGAAATGCCCATGCAGAGGACGCCTAAACACCATCGAAGTCCCTCTGCTTCTCAAGGCGCATGATGTTGGTGATGTAGGGTGCAACCAGCCGCAGAGCCCGCTCCCGGTCGACGGGAGCCATCTCGTCAAAGACAGCTTCCAATGGCACGAATGGATTCTGGTGACGGAGCCCTGAGAGGATTCGCCCGGCAACAACGACAGAAGCCAGCAACCCGTCCTTGTCCAGCTCCGCCCCCACCATCGCATGGAGACGGCTCAGCTCCTCGGAGATATAGGTGAAGAAGGAGACCAGGTCAGGAAGCCGCAGCTCGTTGAAGTCGACAAGATGGTCAAACGGGTTTAGCCCGACGGTCGGCATGGTCGCACTGGCACGACGGTTGGCATCGCGCAGTTGCAACACGTGTGTGGCAACTTGGTCCACCAAGTGGCTGAGGCGATGCTGGACCTTGTCACGATCGGCGTGCTCGCACTCCAGCTGGCTACCCTGATGGCCTATTGTATCTCCCGCTTTCTGCAGCAACGCTGCCGACGCCTAGAGCATCTTTGTGGTGGACCCCTGCCACTTTTGAAGCTCCGTGAACTCCCGCACATACGGAGGAGCATGCCATGTCTCTCCTCCTTGAGCTCACGGAGCTCCACGTCCTTGTCCCCGAGCTCCGCATCCTTAGCCTGGAGCTCCTGTGTCAGGCGGCTCACCTCAGACTCCGTGATCTGCTGCGCCGCCATGGCACCAGGTAGAAGCAATGGGGAGAGGAAGCAAAGGGGCGAAACGGCTGAAAGGTAATGCAATCTACGGGAAGGCGGAGGGAGGGAGCCGAGGAGTGGGGTGAATCTTTTGGTTTTCACCATGGGATAACACCAGTCGACAACTTTTCACATCAGCGAGCAGTGGTTTTCACAGGCAGATTCATCGTGACTAATTGTTGTTGTGCCTTCTCCCGTCAATCAAAAAATTAAAAATGCTGCCGCGCCTGCTCCCGTCAATCAAAAAAATAAAAATCCTACCGCACTCGCCGCACCGAAAGACCAGAGCAATGCCACAGTGGATATTTAAATTTAACTGCCGGCAAGGAGATAAAAAAGGGGTGAAAAAATAAATGTGGCAGCAGCCTAGCTAATCGGTCGCACTAGCCCAACTAGCTAGCCACCGTGCTTCACTGATATACTCGGCGAGAAAGGTGGTCTTTCCTGATTTGACAACTCATTTAGTTGCTTCGGTGCTACGACCGAGGAGGACCCAGAAAACGCGTGGCAGGGTGTCCCACATCTCGGCAAGGAATAATATATGCGTGCACCACCCGGGAGGACCCCGAAACCGCGCGGTAGGGTGTGCCACATCTCATCACGGAGGAAAAATGTGCGTGAAAAATATACTGTATCAGACGTACTACTTATGGTTTGACCTCGGGACCGAGGCAGTCGGTTGAAAACACTCCACTAGCCACACAACTTCATCATGCTAAGGTGGCACAGAGGATAGGTGTGGTTAGCTTCGTCTCGACCAGCCACAATGTCTCTTGTTCTAGGCGATTCTTCTATTTTCCAAGCTTTTTTAGTTATAATAACACCACAACAAGCTAGCGCCGCTCTGCGTGTGTGCCCGTGCATCTAAAGGTTAGACGATGGAGAGGAGAGAGAGATTGCAGACCTGGGACCCACTAGTAAGTGAGTCAATGGTCATGCACGTGTTGACGAGCCACTCCCTCTACTCTACTCAACATAATACTGTATAAAATCAAGTTATGGGACAACGCCAACAACCATTGTTGTTTCAGTCTATCGACTTATGCTTTCTAGTCCAGGTTGCCAATTCGAATCTCGTCTTTCAGATTTGTTAGTTTTAGGTCCAAATTTGATCAATGACAAGTGGGACCCCCGTGCGTTGTTCCGATATTTCAGTGTAGGATGGTTTTTTTGAACAAACATTTTGCGCGGTTAGACAAGTAACAACACGAGTTACACACATTTTGCAAGTTTACGAACAAATATGACAGCGGCATAGAATATCACATCCACCCCGCAGCTTAGATGCTATGGTGACACGAGTTTTTACATCATTGGAACTGAGATCCAATGGCTTGGGAGTAGTCTTTGTAATTATGCGCAATTTCCAAATTCTCCAAGGTTTTTTCTGCAAATAAAACATTCAGGCCTTGTGTGTGCCGCTGCATTTTGGGTCCAACGGCTCCCCGTTTCTCATATTAGGTGCTCCCCGTAGCTTAATTAGCCGATACGATGATACGAGCATCTAGGTCATATGATCTGTGATCAGATGCCACATGCGTAGTACTTGTACTTTCTGCACAATTCCCAAACTCTCTCAGACGTATATTGCAAAAACATTCAAACCTCCTACTGTGAGCCATTAGATCTCCGTGAACTTGTGTCACCATAGAATCTACGGTGCGGAGGCACCTCATATTCTCCCGTGCGATAAAACATCAGGTGCTCTCGCAACTTGGACGCTACGGTGATACGAGCTTCGAGGACATTTGATCTGAGATCCAATGGCATCTGAGTAATCTTTGTGCTTGTAAGTAGTGGCCGAACTCTTTGGGGGCTTTTCTGCAAAAAAAACATTCGAACCACCAAGGAGTTGTTGGGTCACAAATCCAACGGCTCCAAAGAGCTTGTATCACCAAAGCATCTAAGGTGTGGTAGCACATGATATTCTTACATATAGGAGAATATGATGTCCTCCTTCATCTTAGATGCTACGATGATACAAGCTTCGAGGTCATTGGATATGGGATCCAAGGGCATTTGAGTAGTTTTTGTACAAATTGTGTGCAATTCTCAAACTCATCAAGGTTCCGTGTAAAAATATTAAGACATCCTGTGAGCTACTATATCTCAGATCTAGAAGCTCCAAGGAACTCGTATCAGTATATAGCATCTAAGGTGTGGGGGCACATGATATTCTCCCGGGGAGGAGGGGGTGCAGAACCAATTGGTGTTTGGGAGGGTGGGGACAAATATAATCTAAACAATCATAAACACCAGCTTCACAATTTTATCTAAGGTCGAGGGGTTAACCCCCGACAATCTACATAGCTCCGCCTAAACACAACATTTGCATGTACTATAGCACTAGACTTAATATTCATGTTTCAGTTTCCTGTTCATTTTAAATATTGAATTGAGGACCATGCATGTCTTACATTTTACTCCCTTCGTTCCTAAATATTAGTCTTTTTAGAGATTTCAAATGGACTGCCACATACGGATGTATATAGACATATTTTAGATTGTAGATTCACTCATTTTGCTCTGTATGTAGTCACTTGTTGAAATCTCTAAAAGACTAATATTTAGGAATAGATGTAGTATTTTTGAATTTGTGTCATACATGCATGGTTTGGAAAAATAGATGCACTATACTTATTGGATTGTTGTTGTGTTCGTGTGTGTGTGTGTGTGTGCGCGCGTGTGGTCATATGCTTGATACATACAAAGTTTTCTCACTAACATACCGTTCATCTTTTAAATTTGAATTTGCAATGAAAAAATTACTAGGGATACCATCAAATGTGAAATCCACGTTGAGATCACTATATCACAAACTCACTCTAATTCAAGAACTCGTCATAAATCAATTACCACGTTGAGATTACTATTTGGAAGGAAAATACAGGCATTGCAATACACATAGATTCGTTCGGCAATTTAAAAGATTCATTTTGTATACTCGAATGGTAGGACCCAACGGCGTACCAGCCAGACCTTGGCTCGTGTTGATCCTAAAAAAACTAGGCTCGTGTCCGTCTGGTGGCGTGCATGGTACGCACATTAGCCAACCCCAACCAGTCAGGCCTCCGCGTTTCGAGTCGAAATATATGGCGGCCAGAATTCCACCCCTAGGAAATTCCCCTCATGTCCCCGGTCCATAGTGACTACCGATGAACAATGTAGCGATGCTTTAGTAACTAGACAACGTTACCTACCGTGCGGAGCACGGTTCAATTCCCTCGGTCGCCGCAAGCCAAGATCACCCGTCAACTGCATTGCCTAGTACTAATAGGAGTACTACACTAGGATGAGCACAGAATTGAGCCCGTTTGTTCGTGCCTAGTACTTGACTTAATACTACTCCTATATCGGGCAATGCATTGGTACGGAAGGATTATCCTTTTACTCTGCATATATAACTTGTCTGAAGTCTAACTAAGCAAAATGTTTGACCAAATCCTTTCTTAAGAAATACAACAGGAAAGATGTATCGCTTGAAAATTTTATTGCATGTTGCAGGTTATGGTATTGTTTCGAATCCTGGATTTTAAATTTCAGAAAATCCAAAAGTGACCAGATCATGAAACTGAGCATGGTCACGTGATATGGCACAAATATTCCTACATAATTTTTTTCTTCAATTTGAGACAGGCTGCTTATGCGAAGTTGCACAGATGAAGAGCCAAGGTATTTTCGAACAAAGACTTGTCACGTTAAGGCAAACGCTTTCACTATTGAAACCATGGGCGTTTACGTGCCGCCACGAGTCCAGCTTCTCATCGGCAGGTGCCGTCCGAGCAAGCATGTGAGTCGACGGGAGGCGTGCGAGCAGACTGCTGCACCGGCTGACAGGAGGCATGCGAGCGGACCGCTGCTCAGGCTCACCGGGAAGCGAGCCCTTTGACCAGGCTCCGCCGTCCACCTTCGTCCCAACTGCTCCCACTTTTAATGTCACCGGTGCCATAGTTTAAAATCAACCCCGCACTACCCGGTTTCACTACAATCTTCTCTCTTTCTCTCCGATTCTCCTGTCGTCTACCTCCAACCAGCCTGACCTAACCATACGCCATGCCGCATCACGATGGTCTGCCCTTAGTCTTCCAGTTGAAGACACCCAGCTGGAGTCTCGAGAACATAAGGCGCTTTGGGACGAGCTTGAACCGGGCTTGCGGGAAGATGATGCGCCTGTGCCCGCTCCTAGTCCGGCTCCCGTCGCCCCGACTGTGCCAGCGCCCATCCCTGTGGCATTGATGGGCTGGGAGCCACACATTGTCGCCAAGCTTGATGCCACGGGGCTCCACGAGGTCCCCGCCGACTTTCACGCGCCCGTGTGCTTGCCAGCGCATGCGCCTGCGCATGCACTGAAGTGCGCTCTCGTGCCGGTTCCCGTGCACAAGAATGTCTCCGCTGCACCGTTGCCAGCGCATGTCCCCGCGCGTGTGCCAGTGCCCCCCTCAGCGGCATGGATGGCCGCCGTCGACTGCTTCCTTGCACCAACGCCAGTCGCCTCCTCCCGCCAGTTTACTCGCTCCTGGAGACCGAAGTCCGGCACATTGTGTCCTTCCTTGAAGCTAGGGCCAACGTCTAGGAGTACGCCAACAACGGTGCAAGACGCTGCCGTCGGTCTGTGGCCCGACGACACATAGAGCACGACAGAGGAGCTGCCTCCCACCGCAAGATGCCCCCGCCGCCGCCGTGTTATCTAAATTTGCCATGAAGAACATTCGGATTGCCATACTTAAAATCCAAACAATTATCATTTCCGTTTATTTTAGATCGATCGTCGTATGCATGTAAAGTCGGAGTCAGGCTGGATGAAATCGATGGTTGATCGATTGAATGTTCTACTAGAGCCGTATCAAATAAAATATAAAACGTCATCAAGCCACATGTATTCCTTCTAATCCAGCGACCTAGACTGCTTAAATGTCGAGCGCTCAACACGTTTAGCGTGCAGTTAATTTCATGCCAAAAATAGTGCTAATCACATAATAACATGAAAATAATATCCTACTTAATAGCCGCATGCACTTAATATACTTCCAAATTAACGTGCATTGCACATACACATTGACTAGTACTACTAGTACGTGAAACTGGTGCCGTAACTTGTGAACGTGTCCAGATATGGTCAACAGCAACATCGCCCATGAGTACTTTGTGTTTGCACGTGCATCTAAACGCAGAAGGGGAGGAGAGAGAGAGCACACATGGAACCCACCAGTAAGTGAAGGCGAATAGTACTACGTGCTAATGAGCCGGTCCCACTAATGTACTAAAAATAATATTACATGTTATCCATTAAATATGCTGTGGTAATATAAAAACATTATATGAACAAAGTGGGGTACAACAAACATTGTTGTTCTATGTATGTTTCCTATTGACGTGCGGCTTGAAGGCCCTGGTCGCATGTTCGATCCTCGTCCTTTATTTTTTAATTTGTATATGGGTCCAAATTTGTTTCATGACAGGTGGGCCCCTCGGTGTGTAGTTTGTAGCACTTTAATTTGTGGGTCGAAATTTGTTCCATTCCAGGTGGACTATCGGTGTGTAGTTTTGTAGCTTATTTGTAATAATTAAAGAGAACAACCGAGTTTTTTGCAATAAATACCATGGTGCGACGTTGAAGGCGAGAAAGGACGTGCAAGAGAGTGATGACCGAGCCAAAGGGAAATCAATTTGGGGAGGTGCGGGGGTTGCAACGGTGTTCGGAGTAGTTGTGGGCCAAATGCTATGAAAATGTAATCTAAACCCATCGGATAAATGCCTACACAAATTAATCCAAGGTTGGAGTCCCCCTCACAATTTAAATAGCTTCGACTTTGCGAGGGATGGAGAGGTAGCTTAAATGTGTGGAATATACGGCGTGAGAAAGCAAGGTCAATCGAGAGACATATAGATAGAGAGACAAAGTGAGTGTGGTCCGACATTCATTGAAAAGATATATATGCTTTGGAGAGATATTGTCGGATTGATCTTTTGGTAAGGGTGAGGGCTATAAGATAGAGCTTGAGAGATGATCCAGCCACAGACATGCATATATATTTTGTGCGTTGGAGGAAGCAAGGTTAGTCGATTACATATATAAAGGGAGAGAGACTGAGTGAGTGTGGGTCATCGTGCGATCGAAAGAGTGAGACGGGTTGGACAGAGTGACCTAGATAGACAATGTGCATGAGAGAGTATATACAATATGAATAGGTCGATTTGGGCTCAAACATGGAGATATATCATTTGTGTCCAAGAAAGAGCGAGGTCAATCGATACATACAAAGAGAGAGAGAAGGAGAGAGAGAGAGAGAGAGAGGGAGAGAGCGAGCGAGAGAGAGAGCGCGAGTAGCTCTCCATGAGGTCAAAAGAGTGTGGGCGGCTTGGATGGACTGACCTAGATAGACAATCTGCATGAGAGAGTATAGAGTGTGTCGATTGAGGCCCGAACAGGGATATATATCATTTGTGTGTGAAAGAAAACGAGGTTAATCGAGACTCAGATAAAGAGAGCGAGATTGAGACAGTGTGGGCCGCCGTGCAGAAGAAAGAGTGAGATAGTCTCGAGGTAGTGACCTAGATAGACAACGTGCGTGCGTGCGCATGAGAGGTTGGGGGGCTAGATAGGCAATGCATGTATCCAACGAGAGAGGGTGGGAGGGAGTGAGAGAGAGAGAGAGGGAGAGCTTTGCATGGGGTGCAATGGCGGGTGTGTGAGGTAAATACATTTGGTAGCAGAATGGAAAAAAGGGGGTTGTGTAGTTGAGAGAGTTAGAGATCATAACATGGAGAGAAAGAATGAACGTGTGTCAAAAACCGATAGCCTCCTAAGGTGGTTAGGAGAGGAAGATTGACCGGTACAGGAAGTATGTAGCGTGTGTGCCGAGGGGGGTGGGTGGGGCTAAAAACAACATTTGAATGTAGATAGTACGAGACTTAATATCGATGATTCAATTCCGTGTACATTGTAAGATTTGAACTGAAGACCATGCATATGGGTAATTATTTCGAATTCGTGCCATATTAGGTTTGGAAAAGTTGACATTGACTCAATTGTTGTGCTATTTTGTAGGTCATATGTTTGAATCCATCCAAAGTTTTCTTACTACCATGGTGTTAATCATATACATATGAATTTGTATTAAAAAAGTAGCATGGATACCGTGAAATGTGAAATCTACGTTAGAATTGGAGATAGCTATGTGACACACACTCCAATTCATATAACTAATTATGTGACACACACTCTAATCCACGTTACCGTGGATACCGTTTTTATTTTCTTTCAAATAACTCCTCATTAATTAATTTATAGTATCTCGTTGCCAATGACTAATTATTTGCAAGCAAAACACGGGATGGTAATACATACAGATTTGTTTGCAAATGAAAGAAGATTCGTTTGCATTCTCAAATGTAGGCGCACCAGGCAGACCAGGGTCGTGTCGTCGTGGTCGCGTGTGTCGTACGTATGCTTAGCACCTAGCCACCCACCCCCTCCCTCCCCCTCCCCCCCAAAAAAACGATGACAAAATAAGTTCGCGCTTCCACGTTTTAGATTGAAATATCTGGCGGCCCCAAGCAAAATCTCCCTTCTCCACCGCCCCCTTCCGCGCCCAGATTGCTCAAATCCCTAATTCACCACCAACCCAAGCAAAGTTTGAATTGCCCCTCGTCTCATCTCTTTCCCCACATCTGTGTCAGACAACAACGACGGTCGCGCTTCACCATTGAGGGAGTCCTGAATTTAGGGGTCCTCGGACAGCCGGACTATATGCGTATGCCGGATTGTTGGACTATGAAGATGCAAGATAGAAGACTTCGTCCCGTGTCCGATGGGACTCTCCTTTGCATGGAAGGTAAGCTTGGTGATTTGGATATGAAGATTGCTTTCTCTGTAACCAACTCTATGTAACCCTAGCCCCCTCCTGTGTCTATATAAGCCGGAGGGTTTAGTCCGTAGGACAACAACAATCATAACCATGCATAGGCTAGCTTCTATGGTTTAGCTTCTACGATCTCGTGGTAGATCAACTCTTGTAATACCCATATCATCAACATCAATCAAGTAGGAAGTAGGGTATTACCTCCATCGAGAGGGCCCGAACCTGGGTAAACATTGTGTCCCCCGCCTCCTGTTACCATTAGCCTTAGCCACACAATTCGGGACCCCATACCTGACATCCGCTGGTTTTGACACCGAAATTGGTGCTTTCATTGAGAGTTCCACTGTGTTGTCGCCATAAGGCTTGATGGCTCCTTCAATCATCCACAACAACACCATCCAGGGTGAAGTTTTTCTCCCCGGATAGATCTTCGTATTCGGCGGCTTTGCACTGCAGGCCAACTTGCTTAGCCATATGGAGCAGATCGACAGCTACGCCCTTGGCCATCAGGTCAGGTTTGGAAGCTTGAACTACACCGCCGACATCCGCGGAGACTTGATCTTTGCCGGATTCGAGCCCATGACAGCCACGCCCCGCCGCCGCGATGAACATGACCTAAATCTGTCATCAGACTATGTGCGGGAGATTGCGCCTGTAACCGCACTGGCCCTAGATCCAGAGCAGAGCACGCCATCCGAGGATGGGAGGCTCAACCTTGCCATGGAAGCTGTGGACTCAAGGATGCTAGAGCCGAACACAGATCTGACCTCCAACGAGGCTTGTGTCATCAGAACCTCGGACTCATCTCCGGCCATAGGCTCCGAAACGCGTGTATCCGCACCCATCGAATCTGATCGGGCGCTGATCTTAGAGTTCAGCTCCGCGGTCATCTTCCAACACTCACCCTTAGGCGATGTGTTAAACTCGTTAAAGTCCCTCTCCTTGTTAGGAGACTCTTGGGCGAACTATGTCCAGCTTGAGTGGGAATCGGACGACGGAGAGCTTCGTTGCCCACCCACCACCCACTTGATAGCCATTGTCGACTATTTGACCGACATGCTTGATTTCAACTCCAAAGACATTAACGGTATGGACGACGATGCTGGAGAAGAGAAGGAACCATCGCCCACAGGGCGCTGGACAGCCACCTCTTTATACGATATATACATGGTGGATACACCCAAATAAGACAATGGCGATGACATAAATGATCCAATTGAGGATAAACTTCCCGAGAAGTAGTCCAAGCGCTGACGTCAGCGACGCTGCTCTAAATCACGCCATGGTAAAAATAGCGATACCGGCACAAGAGAGAATAGCACTCTGGACGATGCCGAAGACAACGAAGACCTCGCCAAGCCAAGTTTCGAACAGGGTGAACAGGAAGATGGGTGAGCCAGCCCCGACGAACAGGCCGTGAACGACGACTCGGAGGACAGCAACTACATGCTTCTCTCAAGGATGAGGTGAGCCTCGGCGATGAAGAATTCATCATGCCAGAGGATCCCGTCGAGCAGGAGCATTTTAAGCGCCGGCTTATAGCCACTGCAAAAAGCCTGAAGAAGAAGCAGCAACAGCTTCGAGTTGATAAAGATCTGCTCGTTGATAGATGGACTGAGGTCCTGGTAGCCGAGGAATACGGACTCAAATGCCCAACAAAGAGTTAACCGAAGTGCAAATTGCTACCTCAATTCGATGACGAGGCGCTGGAACCAGTACTACCAGCACATAATGCGGCTGACCGACCACCGCGTGGCCGAGACAAAACGGGAATTCAGCCCGAACACCGGCCAGCACCACGCGACCGAACAAATAGAAACACAACAACTTGGGGATACACACATGACCTACGGTATGACTTGGAGAATATAGCAGGCCAGACCAGATCGATCTATGGATCGCAGGAGCGCACCCCAACGCACGACGGTGGCCACCATGCTGGATATCACAAATACATACCTGTCTGGGCCGAATACCATGGACCGGCTCCATCCGAGCTGCGTCATGATGTAGCCCGACACAGAGGCGCTGCACACACCATGTGCTTCACTGATGAAGTAATGGAACATGAAATCCCAGAAGGATTCAAACCCATAAACATCGAATCATATGATGGAACAATGGATCCCGCGGTATGGATCGAAGATTTCCTTCTCCATATACATATGGCCCGGCGATGACCTCCATGCCAACAAGTATCTCCCACTAAGACTCAAGGGACCAGCCAGACACGGGTTGAACAGTCTGCCTGAAAACTCCATTGGCAGTTGGGAGAACCTGGAAGATGCATTCCTTGACAACTTCTAGGGCACTTATGTCCGTCCTCCGGATGCCGATGACTTAAGTCATATAATCCAACAGCCCGGAGAGTCAGCCAGGAAATTCTAGACTCGGTTCTTAACTAAAAAGAACCAAATCGTCGATTGTCTGGATGCCGAAGCCCTAGCGGCCTTTAAGCATAACATCCGCGACGAATGGCTCGCCCGACACCTCGGCCAAGAGAAGTCGAAGTCCATGGAAGCCCTTACGACGCTCATGACTCGCTTTTGTGCGAGCGAGGATAGCTGGCTAGCTCGTAGCGACAGCGCCTCAAGTAAACCTGGCACTTCTGAAGCCAGAGACAGTAACGGCAAGCCTCGACGCAGTAGACACAAGCATTGAAATAATGGCGATAACTCTGAAGACACGACCATCAATGCCGGATTCAGTGGTTCCAAGTCCGGTCAGCGGAAAAAGGCATTTAATAGAAACAATCTGGGCCCGTCCAGTCTGGACCGCATACTCGATTGTCCATGCAAAATCCACGGCACCGCCGATAAACCAGCCAATCATACCAACAGAGAATGTTGGGTCTTTAAATAGGCCAGCAAGTTAAACGCCAAAAACAGAGAAAAAGGATGGCAAAGCGATGGCGACGAGGAACCCCAGCCGCCGAACACAGGGGGATAGAAGAAGTTCCCTCCCCAAGTGAAAATGGTGAATATGATATATGCTACCCATATCCCCAAAAGGGAGCGGAAGCGCGCACTAAGGGACATCTACACAATGGAGCCAATCGCCCCAAAATACAACCCGTGGTTCTCCTATTCGATCACCTTCGATCGAAGGGGCCATCCGACCAGCATCCGTCACGGCGGTTCAGCCGCACTGGTGCTTGACCCCATCATCGACGGATTCCACCTCACACGCGTCCTCATGGACGGTGGTAGCAGCCTGAACCTGCTCTATCAGGATCAAGTGCGCAAAATGGGTATCGATCCCTCAAGGATCAAGCCCACAAAAACCACCTTTAAAGGTGTCATACCAGGTGTAGAGGCCTGCTGTATAGGATCAATCACACTAGAAGTGGTCTTCGGATCCCTGGACAATTTCCGAAGCGAAGAATTAATCTTCGACATCGTCCCCTTTCGAAGTGGTTATCATGCACTGCTCGGACGAATCACATTTGCTCGTTTCAACATGGTGCCGCACTATGCATACCTTAAACTTAAGATACCCGGACCTTGCGGTGTTATAACAGTCAATGGAAATACGGAGCGCTCCCTCCGTACTGAGGAGCACACCACGGCCCTCGCAGCAGAAGTATAGAATAGCCTTCTCAGGCAAAACCTCAATTCGGCAATAAAGCCCCCGGACACCGCCAAGCGAGTCCGAGCTACTCTGTAACAGGACCGTCCGGCTCATCCAGAGCTCAGCTAGCAATTCGGCCCTCGTCCCAGCCCCAATAAAGCGGTAAAATTCGTGCTGCGTGTACATAACTACGCACTTAAAATACCATGGGCATTGACGGAGGCACAGCTAGACCTCGGTCCATAATGCGGCTCAACCGCTCCTGGGTCCGTATACATTCACTTTTTCTCTTTCTTTCAGGGTTTTCCTCCTTCCGAGGCCTTTTCTGATAAACCTACTCATCGGACCCATAGCGGGACAGATACACCAAGAAAGCTAGGGGCTTGAACGTACAAGGGAATACCCAGGTGGTCTCTGCTAATGATTGTCATACCTGTTTTAAATACCCGCACGCAGCTCACTCTTGGTCGTGGCATGTTAAATAGCCTTATTTGCTTATCGCACTACTTGTACACATATGCCTTCACTTATTAATTAAATTACAACAAAAAATAATTTGCAGCATCAGCTCATCACTTATCTTTTCCTTGTCTATTTATTTTCAATTGCACCCGTACATTCTGGTACGCCTTCATTTGCCAGGGGCTTCATTGTACCCCATAATATGACAAGAAAGTCCGAACACTTTTACAGTGCAGTTCGGCACCCCGAACTTATACCATTATTTGCATTGGCTCTGAATCATGTCTTTGGTCAACAGTTGGATTGCCCGGCTCCTGTGCTTGCTACCTTACGTTCCTCTATATCGGCTAGGGTAGTAAAGGGAGAACTACTGCGATTGTGTCCCGGTTCTTCTGGACGAGCACATCAGTAGAGAAAGCTGTTCGAGAGGTCACAAAATCTTTAATGATTTCTTTCGCATTATGCGATAACTAATGCATCGTGCGACGGATCGGTTTTTATTCGATCAGGTGTTTTCAATACCCCAAGTTCGGTCTTCCGAACACTAGGGGTTGCGCCTACCTTCCTTTATTCAAACTCCTATGGCTAAGTGAGAGTGATAAAGCCTTATAGTCCAATTGCCTGGTTCGTCACGCTAAACACCTCCTTTAAGGACCAGAAATCTGGAGTAAAGAGTGTTTAGATTTATCCCAAACACCCCCGTACTTCCTATGTGGGGGCAGAAACTGACGACTGGCTAACTCTCAGAATTAATTTAAAAACGGCCGCACGGGAGGTAATAATACAAATAACAAGCATTATTTTACATAACGACCTTGTTTCATATTACAGCACAGGATACCGTGCATACATTCATGGGAATATAATATCCTTGGCACATTTATTCGCCACAAGGCGGGATCCCTCCAGGACACTATCATAATGCAGCTCAGGCTTGCGGTGCTCTTTCGCTTCGGGCGGTCCTTCGGTCATCAGCTTCACAGCATCCATCTTCGCCCAATGCACCTTGGCGCGGGCAAAAGCCATTCGCGCACCTTCAATGCAGACCGACCGCTTGATGGCATCAAGCCGAGGGCAGGCACTAACCAGCCGCTTCACGAGTCCGAAGTAGCTGCTGGGAATCGCTTCGGTAGGCCATAGCCGGATAATCAAATCCTTGAGGGCTAGTTCGGCCGCCCTATGCAGCTCGATCAACTGCTTCAGCTGATCGGTAAAGGGTACTGGGTATTCCAGTGCAAGATATTGCGACCAGAATAGCTTCTCCGTAGAGCTCCCCTCTTCGGCTCGGTAGAACTTTGCAGCGTCAGACAAGCTGCATGGCAGATCCGCAAAGACCCCTGGAGAACTCCGAATCTGGGTCAGTAAACGAAATATTTCCTTCGCATATTTGCTCTGCATAATAAAGGCCTTACCCGCGGCGATCTCTCGGGCCTCCTGTATCTCCTGGAGGGCACCTTGGGCTTCAGCCCGGGCATCGTGTGCCGATTGGCGAGCCTTGGTCAGTTCGGATTCTTGATCCTTTATACTCTGCTCCAAGGTCTCGCACTTCCCTATGGCTTCTTGGAGCTCTTGTTGAACTTCAATGACCCGGGCCTCGTGGTTTTCACGAGTGGCCTGCTCCTTGGCCGCCCTTTTCTCGGCCTCGGCTGCCGCCTTGTTCAGAGCCTCGACTTCGATCGTTGCTCCTATTACATAGCACGACATTTTTTAGTCAAAATAACTATTCACTTGTATTTAAATACAAGCAAGGTTATCCCATAACTTGGTTATCCTCCAATTGCTTTTTTACTTGGCCGAGTTACTTTTCAGCCCTCTCCAGTCTCTGCTTCAGTCCGGAGACCTCCACAGTATGAGCGGTTGCAGTCAATAACGACACTTGATCATTCACATAGGTATTTCCTAATTAGTCTCCTGCGAAATATATTTGATCCGTTACCCGACTTTCTTTTCCAAACACCGAACTGTGCATCAGGGGCTACTATCTATATCATGACATTCTTTTAACTTCATTACTTACCTCAAATCCTGTTAGAAGGCTGGCGCAGGCTTCGGTCAGCCTGCTTTTGGTGGACTGGACCTTCTCAATCACCGCACCCATAAGGGTATTGTGCTCTTCAACGATGGAAGTGATTTGCAGCGCCGCCAATAAAGCATCCGGCAGGTCCATGTGGACGGAGGTCGCCGGTGGAATAGGCGCACCACCTTCTGTTGAAGAAGGTTACTCGCCTGATTTCGGAGCCATATTGGTCTCCGGAGTTTTCTCTGGCTGGGGGCCAAATTCAGGACGGTCCCCGCCTTCAGCATCCATGGGGGTTTGCTTCCCCATGTGCCTGGTTGCTGAGGTTTGGCCCTCCGGTGCCTCCTCGACGGTCTCCCGAGCTTTGCCCTGGCCTGGGCCCCTTTGAGATGACACCTTAGTGTTGTTCATGCCTTTGGGGGAAAGGCCATCGGGAGGGTCTCGCTGTTCATTGCATCCAGGCCCAACAAATCTTCTGACGAAGATCGCTCGATGTCAGACCCGGTCGGACTGTAGAATATTTGACTCGATACACTAATGCTATGCAAAAGTGTGGATATATGAAGGTGTCCGGGTTTTCTTTGTACTCACGATTTGGCCAAGGGCTTGACCCTGGGTTCCCACTCCGAGCTGCTATCGGTGGCTGCAGTGGATTCGTCTGGAGGGGAGGCTTTCCCCTTCTTAGACGTTTCGGCCTCCAAATGCGTGGAGGTCGTCCTCTTCTTGCTCCCCCTCGCAGGCGGGGGGGGGGGGGGGCAGGCTTTCCTCTTCTTCCTCCTCCTCTTCCTCGTCTTTTTTGGCGGAGGAGTGGGCCTCGGTTTCTTCGGACACCACGTCTGAAGTACCCTTGCGACGAAGCCCGCCCCTGGTCTCCTTGGCCTCCTTCTTGGCCCTCTTCTTCGGCGCCTTATATGGCGTCGGGACCAGCATCTTCATCAGAAGTGGGCTGGGTTGTTCTTCAGGCAGCGGAGCCGGACAGTAGATCCACTCTGCCTTCTTCGTCTAGTCCTGGGAGAATCGTTAGGGAAATATTAGGTGTTTTCCCCAAGGTATACAAATAGAGGATATACCTTGAAAACATATAAAGACTCACCGAACTTGAGGGGCGGGACACTTTGTGCCCGCGATCCTCGGTGGTGTCCGGCCATGACTTGCCGGGCTTGAATAGCATCTTCTAGATGTCCTCGTGCATCGTGCCGAAGAACTCTAGCAAGGTTTGGTGCTTGGCCGGATCAAACTCCCATAGATGGCAAGTCTGGCATTGGCAGGGAAGGATCCGGCGAACTAGCATCACCTGGACCACATCGACAAGTTTGATATTCTTGTCGTCCATGCTCTTGCTACACGCTTGGAGTGCCGTCAGCCCGTCAGATGAAGGCCATTCTAGGCCCTTTTCGGGCCAGGTAGTGAGCCACAGTGGGGCTCCGGATCGGAACTCAGGGGTGGCGGCCCATGTGGTGCCGTGTGGCTCGGTAATATAGAACCACTATTGTTGCCAACCTTTGACAGACTCGTTGAATTTGCCTGGTGGCCATTTGACATTGGGCATCTTGCTCACCATGGCTTCTCCGCACTCGGCGTGTTCGCCGCCGACCACCTTTGGCTTCACGTTGGAAATCTTTAGCCACAACCCGAAGTGTGGTGGGATGCGGAGGAAGTACACACACACGATGATGAATGTCAAGATGTTGAGGAAAGAATTGGGGGATAGGTCATGGAAATCTATCCCGTAATAGTACATAAGGCCGCGAACAAATGGCTGGAGGGCAAATCCCAGCCCGCGGACGAAGTGAGGGAGGAATACAACCCTCTCGTGGGGTTCCGGAGTAGGGACGATGTGTCCCGCCTCCGGGAGACGGTGTGAGATCATCTTGGCCAGGTATTCGGCCTCCCGGAGTTTCTTGATATCCTTCTCCTTGACGGAGGAGGCCATCCACTTGCCTTGTGCTCCGGATCCAGACATGATTGGAGCACTTTTTGGGTGCAAGAGATGAGTGCTTGGACGTTGGAGCTCAAGAGTGAATGAGCAGAGGAATAAGAGGGTGTGGGTGAAAGAGGGGAATCCTTATCCCTTTATAAAGGCAGTAAAAATCATGCGCCTCCCCGCTCGCCCTAAAACTCGCTTATTTCCCAAGCGCCATGCTGATGGCACGGTTAGGTTACCCATGCCCGCATTGATGAGAATCCTGTGATAAGGGGACATGGTCTTTGCTTCGGCAAGACGTGCCAAAAAAACGCGCCTCGAAATACAGAGAGGCAGGATAAAAATAGTTCAAATAAAGACCGGGCCGTGGCCTGGTGTCACGCTATGAGTTGTCAGCAGATTGGACTCATGGGATATTATACTCTCTACCGCGGTATGTGGAGTTTGTTTTGCAGAGCCGGACACGATTATTATGTTCAAGATCTACTTTGGAGTATTCGGAGAAGGAACCCGCCTTGCAATGTCGAAGACAATCTACGCGTTTGACTCATCGTCATTGAAGCCTAGTTCAGGGGCTACTGAGGGAGTCCTGGATTTAGGGGTCCTCGGACAGCCGGACTATATGCGTATGCTGAACTGTTGGACTATGAAGATGCAAGATAGAAGACTTCGTCCCGTGTACGGATGGGACTCTCCTTTGCATGGAAGGCAATCTTGGCGATTCGGATATGAAGATTAGTTTCTATGTAACCAACTCTGTGTAACCCTAGCCACCTCCGGTGTCTATATAAGCCGGAGGGTTTAGTCTGTAGGACAACAGCAATCATAACCATAGGCTAGCTTCTAGGGTTTAGCCTCTACGATCTAGTGGTAGATCAACTCTTGTAATGCTCATATCATCAAGATCAATCAAGCAGGAAGTAGGGTATTACCTCCATCGAGAGGACCCGAACCTGGGTAAACATTGTGTCCCCCGCCTCCTATTACCATTAGCCTTAGACGCATAGTTCGGGACCCCCTACCCAAGGTCCGCCGGTTTTGACATTGATAACCACCGCACCGGAGCTACCTCATCTACGCCCTCGTCCACCGCACTGGGTGGTCAACCGACAACGTCGGCCGCGGAAACCAATGTGCCTCACAGACACCGACTTCCACCGCATCAGGTGCACTTCACTGATGCTGGCTCCCACCTCATCGGGGCTACTTCACCGAGCACATCATCGCACCTCCCCCCCCCGAGGCCGTTGGGGCTTCACCAACGGTCTCATCCACCGCATTGTAGCGCTCCGCTGCCACTCAAGATCTGCATCTGTATGCGGCCAGCCAACGCCAGCGCATCACCCTCAACGGCTCTGAAGTGACCGGCACTCTAGCTAGCGAGCATGCCCAAACGCCAGCCCAAACTAGGTATCCACACATCACTTCCTTGTGCACTGTTCCGACGATGTTTGGATATTCCTTCATAGCTCTCTTAGCTTACACGCCTATGCAACTCTGACTTTAACTCTTGTATATTCTGGAGATATCATCTGAAGCAAGAAAAACCCGTATGACGACGCTACAGTATCTGGTACACATCTTGCACACCCGTATAACCTTGTAAGTATCTGTCCTCCGATACAACAGCAAGGTCGATTCCTATTATTTGATCAACCATTCACCGTCTCAAAAATGCAGAGGGGGATGCAAGGATAACAAGGCCTAAACATCCAAGCAAGTGGTAACATGGACTTGTACATGGAACATCCCAAGTGCAAGCAGAGCTGTAGTGAGCCTGTACAACGAGCTAGTGTAAGTCCCTGCATTTCATTGAATTCGTACTGGCCTGTGTGTATGATTTATGTGCAGTGGTGGTCCACGAATTCAAATTACCAGGGGCAAACATTTAACTTAAAAAATATGAAGGCACTTGCACTCCGGAAATCAACATAACTTGAGAAATGTGAAGCTACATGCACTTTGAAAACTAGCTAATGATCCAAAGTAGTTCAGATTATAAAACACTAAATGATGCAAGCACCAAAAAACACAAAATGCAACATGGTGTACAAGGACTACTAACATGGTCTGTACCTGCTTGAATTATTCATTCTCTGGCTAAAAATATCAAAGTGTAATTGCACCTATAACCAGTGCGCAAACTGCATATCAATATATCTATCCTGCACAAGTATGCGAATAGTTTCAAACAACAGATTAGAAAAGTATTTGTTCTACGTTGTCATGATATGGGAACTTTCTGGTAGATGGCATCGACGTTTCCTGAAGCCATGAAAATGTACTATAATTTGCTTGTCATCAATGCCTGCAAATCTCTATGTCTCTCTCAACATAGAAGATCATCATTAGACACTAAATCCTTCAATGGGAGCTTGTAAAATGCTTGCATCAAATCCTTCATTAGCAGTTTGTTCTTTAGACACTTCAGTCTCAAGAACAACATGAGCTTGTATGTTTGCACCGGAAACTTGATTAGATACATCAGATTCAGTCCGTTCAGTATTGATTGGGGGAGTTATAAAATAAGCAGAAATTGTTTTTATTTTCTCATAGATTCCCTAGATACAAGCAGTTTCACAACACCGTCAGGTTTAACTATTGGCCAAAAATTGAACAGTTGAATTAGATATAATCAGGGATGTGATGTACCTGGTCGTTGCGCATGCTACTCTTGCGAGCTGCGATTTTCTATTTGCGCAAGCTCGATGCCATGCCTGTGCTGCCGCCGCCTGCCTCCCACACAGGCTACACCTAGGGCTGGATCTTCATCTTCTTGTCCTTCCATTTGCTTGAAGCCCGGCGACCGCCCTCCAACGAGGGTGTGAGGAAGTGCTGTGTTGGTTTGTCCAGCGGTAGCTAGGTTAGGAGAGAACCAGACTGGAGGCTGGAGGGAACGAATTGGGATTTTTCCTGCTGTCGATCGATATGGGAGGCGCTCGTTTGGGCCATGAGCCTGCTATAGGGCCTACCTTCCACTTATGTTATTAGCCCATCCAAATTGAAACATTTTTCTTCATTTTTTACATTGCCTGCTCGTGCGTTGGGATGAACATAACTAGCCTGGTCCAACCTAGACTACTCAAACTAGGTGCACACTTTCTAGCCACCCAAGGCAGCCACCCATACCAGCCCCTACGGTGGTGTCGCCCCTTTTTGCGTGTATTATTGGGGTAGTGAAAAATATTCTAGTGGCGCTTTTGATTTGCCCACAGAATGGTTGAATTGCTTGTTTCTATGAAACGAGTTCGCCAATAATGTGAAGGATGGTAGTCTTTTCATCCTGTTGTAGATTGCTTAGATCTCAATATGCCAAATGTAATCGCATGAAATATACAGTAAAAGCCAGTGTGATGTGTGTGGCTACAACTAGCCTGACTACACGTCCTCATATAACATATCAAGGATGCACCATCTTACCGGATTAACCATTTGACTTACCAGTGCAGTGTGGACAAGAAGAAGTATTGGGACTGTGTATCCAAGCAATTGATGCCATGGACTCCTTTGTAGAACCTTGTAAGCGAAAAAGAAGTTGCAGTGTGACTGTACAAAGAGATAGCGTAAGTTCAGTTACCTACTTCTCAGAATTTTACTTAGCAACTTATTGCAAAATTGTTCAATTATGTTGCTTGGCTTAATTTAGTTTGCTACTGATTACATAATGCCATAGCCTGTTAATCCTATTATAGACTGCGCCTATCTATGTGTTTGATACTTACTGTTAAGAATTACCTGTTTGCCTGAACTTAAATAGCTACTTAAGCATGTAGATAGCTGGTCATATGTACTTCTAGGGTGCAGCAGAATTCATGTGTAATTTACGTTCTGATACCATGTTTGTTTAAATGGTTTGCTGTTATCACTTGTAGCACTAGTAATGTTTGCATGTTCATAGATAGACAACTGTCAGGTTTATATGAGGGACACCATCTTTTTAACTTATATATGTGTTGGAAGCATTTTACTTACGTCAAACAAATTTACAAATGTCTATGTTGCTGGTAAACGGTACCGACTTGTTACTTTAATACGTTGCCAAGAACTTGTTAGTTTCACTAGTTCATGTGTAATTAAATACGTTGCCAAAACTGGTTAGTTTTACTAGTTTGATGTTAGTTTTTTATGGTTCTTGCAAAACTTTATTTATTGATTGCTAACATTCAAGTTTGCAGGATCCAACTGAAACTCCACTAGCACAACAGGTATCTTTTCAGAAACTTCCTTGTTTACCTGGTTTGCTGCTGTAACTTGTTGCTGCAATCATCTTACCAACTTCAAGTTTTCAGGAACCAAATGGAAGTCCAATTGCACAACAGGTATATTTTTAAAAATATATTTGTGTAATAGGTTTGCTGTTGTAACTCGTTGCTCTAATCAAGTTACTGACTACTCAACTTTTCAGGATCCAAGAGAAACTCCAATGCCACAACAGGTTCCTTTTGCAAAACTTGTTTGTTTAACTGGTTTGCTGCTGAACCGGTTGCTCTAATCACGTTACTGGCTACTCAACTTTTCAGGATCCAAGAGAAATGTCGGATGTTGCGTTCCGGAAGACCCTTAAGGTTCGAACTCTGGGGTGCGCGTGAAGATCTTCCCCCTACCTATCTGCGTCTGCTCACCTTGTGAGAATCTAAGCTAAACGATGAACAACTCGAGGGACACAAGATTTATACTGGTTCGGGCCACCGTTGTGGTGTAATACCCTACTACAGTGTGTGGTGTGGTGGATTGCCTCAGGGGCAGATGATGAATAGTACAAGGAAGAACTGCCTTGCGAGACGTGTTTTAGAGCTGATGTGGTGCTCTACTTGTTCTGGTTCCCCCCTGGTCTGATGCCTATCCATGAGATCGCTAGCCCTATTTATGGAGGCCATGGTCATCTTCCCAAATATTGAGCGGGAAGGGCGCCAACAACGACCATTTTGAAGGGGAACATCTAGTACAAGTTATCCTGACTAAAGTTAGTCTTCGGCTGCCAAAGGCACTGGTGATGACGCTGTCTTGGGCTCCACGGTGACCTCCATCCTGCCGCTCTGCTGGTCTTGGTCTCGTTGCACTGAAATGGCAACCTTTGCCTGATACCTCGGTACTCCACGCCTCTGCTTGCCTCCTTTGCACCAAAGAGGAAACAAGACACTGCGCAGGCCGGCGCCCGCCTGGTCTCGATCGTCACGGCTTGCGTCATGAGCACCTCGCGAGGTACCCTTGCCTTGATCTCTCTGCCTCCTCGCGAGCCTGCCCGGCGAGGCCGCTCCTGAGGAAGCCTTGCGTCGTCTGCCCCGCGAGGCTTGGACCCTCGCGAGGGTCTTGAGTTTGCGCTGATGAAGATGGGCCGTACTGGGCCACTGCTCGAGCCACGCCGCAGGCCGAAGGCAGGCAAGTCTGGGGACCCCCGTTCCCAGAACGCCGATAGTAGCCCCCGGGCCCAAGGCGCGCTCAGACTTGGCTTAGCAGAGATGCGAAGGGGCAAGTGCGGAGCGCCCGCGGGCCCCATCAGCCCGCGGCCTTGGGCGCCGCATGGCGGTTGATTGGATGTGGGCGCCTCCGCTTCCCCATGCTGCCTCGGCAACTGCCCGACTTGACAAGTCCCTGCATGCAGAAATGAGTCATGATTACCTGTGATCATGGATGCCGATGGTTGGCCTCCTCCGGACTATAAGTACGGATGGGCAAGAGCCCCCGCAGTCCATCCCTTCCTGCTTCACTCTTTCTTCCTCACCCTTGCTCCACTTTACGCCAATGGCGCCGATCCGTCGGTTTTCAGCGGAAGAGAAGGGGAAGGCCCCCCGGGAGGGTCCCGACCCGCTTCCGCCGAAGAAGCTGCCAGTCCCCGGCCGCCACGACGTGGTCGCGTGGCAGGAGACATCGAGGCCCTGGTATGAGTGGCCGCCGCCTAGGTTTCCGCTGCCCTTGTACGCCCGGGCTGAGGGCCCTGGAGAAGAAGACGCCGAGCGGCACCGCCTGTGCCACCGGCGGCGCCGACGAGTCACGGCGGTGCACGTCGTCTCCCCTGGGGTCCATGCAGAGGGCTATTCTCGCGAGCTTGTGCTTCACGCCGCTATGCCTCCACGCTCTTGGATTCGCCTTCCTCCCTCCTTCACCTTCGAGATGCTGCCGAGGGGGCCCCTTGAGCTATGGCTGCAGCATGCTGACTGCAGCACCCTTGTGAACGGAGCGGAGGTCGAGGTGATCTCTCTGGGCAAGGTCTGCATGGCCCGGGGTTGGGCCGAGATCGCCCGGGTCTTCCGGACAGGGGGTGCCCTCATAATTCATCTTGAATAGGATGGCGCCTCCTTGATGTTCTTCAAGGTCTTCGATGCGGAAGGACGCCGACTGGAGTGCTACCCCGAGGAAGGCGGTCGGAGCATCAAAGTGGCGAGGGCCAGGCCTGCCAACTGCTTCCCCAGCAGCTCCTCTGGTAGCAGCAGAGAAGCCGGAGGGTCCAGTGACTCCCCCGAGCTTCTTGTGACTCCGAAGACGAGCGACGACAGCTACGAGCCCCCAAGCTCACGTCGCGCTTGGAGCAGGCAGCTGCATCTGGCCGCCGACGCTGCTGATCTGGATGGGGTTGGCGCCGGTGCTTGGCGGCCCACTGTTGATGATGGCGTCTCCTATGGGGGCGCGCATAGTTAGCGTTCCTTAGGATTAGCACCTTTTGTTCCCTGCGAGGAATCAGAGAAACGCCCCGTGGGGGTATGTAAATCGTCTGCCATATCTTTTGTGCATATTATCCTTATTATGAAGCGAGGCGAGATGCTTGTCCTATCTCGGCTCGCCCCCCCTTTCTATCCACACGAGGGCTTGGTGCTCTAAGCTGACAGGTCCCAGTCCCCAGGCAGGCTTCAGGCATCGGTGGTATGCCAGGTCGCGATGTCGTGGTCAAGGCCAGGAGGTGAGCGGCCCAAGGTCCAGTAGGAGCCCCCGAGGTGCGATGCTCAGGAGGTCCCCTTTAGTGCTCAAGAAGCCTCTGCTGGGCAAGAAAGGAAGGCAACGTCACCGTGACAGAGCCGCACTGGGCGAGGTTTTAGCATCACGTTGATTTAGCTTTTGCAGGGGCGTGACTTATCTCGTGAGCTTGGAGTTGTTCTTGGGTGAGGTGCCGGGCCTGTGCGCCTGCAGCTGGGGTGTCGCTGGGTCAGGTCCTCGTGAGCTTCTCCCCTCTTCCCCGCACTTTCCTTCATGCTCTACGTCCTCAGTTCCTGGCCCTCGAGCGAGCTCAGCCGCCGCTGGTATGACAAGTCGCGATGCCGTGGGTCAAGGCCAGGGGGTGAGGGCTGGAGAGCCAGTAAGAGCCCCTGAGTCGCGATGCTCAGGCGCCCCCCTTTTAACACGCGAGCGGATCACACGGGAGAGAGAGAGAGAGCGAGATCACGACGCCTCCACGCTATTCCTTAGGAGGGTCCTATACACCAGCATGAGGAAAACAAGGACTGCCATTATGATTGCCAGCCAGCCATTTGTTGCTCCGAGGGAGTGATTGAGGCACTGAGGGCCTGGTGAGGTAGCGCTTTGCGGGGATGCCACGGCCAGAGCTTGACCACTCAGATTTGTCGACGTTGCAGGGACGGACCCATGCGCAAGCATCATGCCAGAGCGAGCGTCTCCAAAGGTAGGTGTCAATCGAGCAGGCGATTATCTCAAGCAGGTTAAGCATGAAGAAGCAAATCAACTTAGATAGATGCAGAGAAAGGCACACGCCTGGGTCAGGCCCGAGCGGCTTGGGGATGATGCAGCCCGGGGGGCGCCCCCAACAAGGTAAGCTGAAGACATAAGCAAAACGGATACATGCCGCGGGGACAGACCCACGCGACGTGGGAATGATGCAACCCTCAGGGCGCTCCCAGCTGAAACGGAACTTGAGAGAATTCACCTGATACCATTGCAGAGCGAGTGTCAGAGTAGCTGTTGGTGCGTGGTGAGGAAGCCGATCCTCACGAGCCCTCAGTGCTCCGAGCCTCGGGAGGCTCGGGAGGTCCGGGCGGCTCGGCGAGATCCATCTCCATTTCCTCCAGGAGCGTGCGATGCTTGGCCACCTAAGCTTCGATAATGCTCCTCATTAGGCGCTGGTGAGCAGCAGCCTTGTTCAGCAGGCCGAAGGGCATGCAAACGTAGATGTGAGGTGGACCCTTCCAACGTCCCATGCGCGAAGGCCAGAAGCGCTCTTGCGATGCGAATCGATTGAGCCCTGGGTAGTCGATGCAGACGCGCAGCCCGCCATCCTCGCCTGGATGGGGAGCTACGCTGGCCAGGCAGCGGTTGCCGCGCATGACTCTCGATTCCTGCAACTCCTGAGCGACCTTGGTGATGAACTCCTAAGGGTTGGGCCCTCCTTGCCTTATGCCTTCCTGAGGGGAACGTGTCGTGAAGCATACCTCCAAGTGGTGCCCGAGCGCCTCACTTGTGATCTTGGCAAGGTCAGTGGCTCCCCAAGAGAGAGCCCCCAAGCCTTGCCCGAGGAGGGCGCCGGGTGCGCCTCCCTATGAGACGGAGGGTGGCGCCCCTTGGATGGGCGCATGTCCGGATGTGGCGCCTCCGGAGGTGCCTACCTCCTAAGGCCTTGAGTCAGGTGATGTCTTCTTCTTCTTGGGGGCTGCTTCAGGAAGGTTTCCACTCTTGTTGTCTAGGTCCTCGATTGACGCGGCTTGGAAGGCGCGCTCGAGAGAGCACACCGCATCCTTCTCTTCACAGGGGACCGTGATGACTCCGCCACCTCCTAGCATCTTGAGGACGTTGTAGCCATGGTGAGTCACTGCCATAAACTTGGCCAGGGCGGGATACCCGAGGATGGCATTGTATGGCAGGCGAATGTGGGCGACGTCAAAGTCAATGAGCTTGGTACGGTAGTTCTTGCGCTGCCCAAAGGTGACAGGGAGGCGGACCTGCCCTATCGGGACAGTGGAACCATCAGTGACTCCTGAGAAAGGCTTGGTTGGTTGAAGCTGATAGTATGGCACTTGGAGGTTGTTGAACGTCTTGATGGACAGGACATTGAGCCCTACCCTGCTGTCAATGAGGGTCCTGGTAACTTGCACATTGCTGATGACTGGGGAACAGAGCATCGGGAGGACACCGGCTATTGCCGCGCATTTGAGCTGATCGGCCGAGCTGAACGTCATGGCGCATGCGGACCACCTGAGAGGGCGCATGGCCTCAAGCTTGGGGAGGACTACATTCACTTCGCGAGCAAACTGTTTGAAGATGCGCTGAGAGGCTGGGGCCTGAGTGCTGCCCAAGATGCAAGCGATAGCACGCGGCTCCCGGAAGCCCCCAGCCCCCTCGTCCTGATGATGATCTTCATTCCTTCTTGGTGGTGGTGGCAGAGGAGGAAGTCCTGCGTTGCCTTGCAGGCGATCCTCACGAGGTTGATCCCTCCAAGCCCCCTCATGAGGCTGGTCCTGCCAGCGGTCCTCGCGAGGCCGGTCATGCCACCCTTGGCGAGGACCACGGTCGTCCCATCGTCCTCCACCTCTTCCTCCGCCTCAGCCGTAGCCCCGGTCGTTGCGCTTGGGGCGTCGACCGACACGGCCTTCTTGCACGGCCCTGAGCTCTTGGCATTCGTTGGTGTTGTGGGTATGGAGATCATGGTATACACAGTCCCGGCTGCCCTTGGACGACTCCGGCTGATCCCTGCCGTGCTTCATGTCCAGCTCCGCTGCGAGCACAGCTGCTCCCTTGCGCTTCACATCCTTGCCCTTGGCTTTATTCTCTTCCGGATCTGCAGCCGGGAGCTCGAGAAGGGAAAGGTGTCCCTCCTCAGCCCTTGCGCACTTGGTCGCCAGGTTGAACAACTCCAGAGACATGCACAGATCTTCGTGGATTGCCAGTTCCTCCTTCATCTTGACATCGTGGACGCTGTCAGAGAACGCCGAGACGATGGCCTCCTCGGTCACCTTGGGAATCTTGAGGCGAGCGTTGTTGAAGCGCTGGATGTACTTCTGCAAGGTCTCTCCGGGCTGCTGCTTGATGAGGCACAGGTCACCCACGGCCGGCGGACGGTCGCGAGTGCCTTGAAAGTTGGCAATGAAGCGAGTGTGCATCTCGTCCCAGGAGGAGATCGTGCCAGGGGGCAGGTTCAGGAGCCAGGTGCGGGCACCGTCCTTGAGTGCCATGGGAAACCAGTTCGCCATGACCTTTTCGTCCCTATTGGTAGCTTCGATGCCCAGCTTGTAGAGCTGTAGGAAATCTGCGGGGTTGGCAGTGCCGTCGTAGCGAGGAGGCAGGTCAGATTTGAACTTGCCTGGCCAGGGGACACTGCATAGCTCGGTGGTGAAGGCGCGGCAGCCTGCGGTGGCCACTGGAGCTCTCTGCTGATGCGGGGCTTGCTCCTGGGGATTCCCGCGTGCCGCTGCTTGGAGCAGCACGGGGTCTTGATGACTTGCTGGCGCAGGGATGCGGTCGTGGCGCACCGGTGCCAGGAGCACGCGTGCACCTTCTTGGAGACAAGGGATTTCTTGGCAGCTCCTTTCTTGTCGTGCAGGTGCTGGGGCCGCGCGCCTTGGTGCCAGGGTGCCTTCTTGGGGAGGAGGTGGCGGAGGCGCCTCCTGATCTGCGCCATCTGCGTAGGACGGAGGGCGAGGCAGCAAGAGGGATGGCGCAGGGGAGCCCCCTGCAGCACTGATGAGCTCGATGATGCGAGCGAGCCACTCCTCGTAGAGGTCGTCAATGGGACGGTAGTGTAGGAGCTCATGCGCCAGGAGCAACACGGCGTGCGCGTCCGTGGGGGCGCGACGAGTGTGGGACGAAAAACCAGCTGGAGTCAGCGACGGGGTGGTGGTGCGGCCTTCCCGCCGCACCAAAGGATGCAGCGAGGAGGCCTGTTGATCGTTCCCCGCCGGGCTAGTGGGGGCGTTGGCGGATAGGCGACGGGGAACGACGGGGACATCCACCGACGGGAGCCATCTGGGTGACGCAGGCGGCGAGAGCCGCCGACGCTCGGCGCGAGCCCGACGAGCGTCAGCCATGGACACGACGGGTGATCGAACATGGAACAGTGGAAGAAAGATTCCGGCGCACCCCTGCCTGGCGCGCCAAATGTCGAATGTTGGGTTCCAGCGGACCCTTAAGGTTCGAACTCTGGGGTGCGCGCGAAGATCTTCCCCCTACCTATCCGCGACTGATTGCCTCGCGAGAATCTAAGATAAACGATGACCAACTCAAGGGACACAAGATTTATAATGGTTCGGGCCACCGTTGTGGTGTAATACCCTACTCCAGTGTGTGGTGTGGTGGATTGCCTCAGGGGCATATGATGAACAGTACAGGGAAGAACTGCCTTGCGAGAGGTGTTCTTGAGCTGATGTGGTGCTCTGCTTGTTCTAGTTCTCACCTGGTCCGATGCCTATCCATGAGATGGCTAGCCGTATTTATAGAGGCCCTGGTCCTCTTCCCAAATATTGAGCGGGAAGGGCGCCAACAATGGCCATTTTGAAGGGGAACATCTAGTACAAGTTATCCTGACTAAAGTTGGTCTTCGGCTGCCAAAGGCACTGGTGATGACGCCGTCTTGGGCTCCACGGTGACCTCCATCCTGCCGCTCTGCTGGTCTTGGTCTCGTTGAACTGAAATGGCAACCTTTGCCTGATGCCTCGGTACTCCACGCCTGTGCTTGCCCCCTTTGCACCAAAGAGGAAACAAGGACACTGCGCAGGCCGACGCCCGCCTGGCACGCGCCTGGTCTCGATCGTCACGGCTTGCGTCACGAGCACCTCGCGAGGTACCCTTGCATTGATCTCTCCGCCTCCTCGCGAGCCTGCCCGGCCAGGCCGCTCATGAGGAAGCCTTGCGTCGTCTGCCCCGCGAGGCTTGGCCCCTCGCGAGGGTCTTGAGTTTGCGCTGATGAAGATGGGCCATACTGGGCCACTGCTCGAGCCACGCCGCAGGCCGCAGGCAGGCAATTCTGGGGACCCCCGTTCCCAGAACACCGACAAGAAACTTCAATGCCACAACAAGTACCTTTTGCAAAACTTTTTTGTTTAACTGCTTTGCTGCTGCAACAACCGGTTACAATGATGTTAATAACTACTTTTCAACATCCAATTGAAACTCTTTATTTCCTTTTTTGTTTAACTAGTTTGTTGTTATAACTCCCGGTTGAGATGTTTTGCCAACTTCAAATTTTCAGAATCCAATCGGAACTTTAATGGCAAAACAGGTTAGCCCAAGATCAAAGAGCGAGGTACCCATGGACGTTGTATCATCCCACAGCAGTGGCACCGGCCCAATCATGCATCATGAATTGCCAGCTGCTGATGCCAATCATGCATCATGAATTGCTAGCTGCTGATGCTATAGAGGCTAAACTAGTGGTAGAAAGAGATTCTTCTTCTCCACTTAGAGATGAAGTTGACATGTTGAGGAAGCAAACAACACAATCACAAGCAGTACTCAAGACAACCATCAAATATTTGGTGGATTTCAAAACGAAGCAAGCTAAGACTGGCCGCATTGTTAAGGTCCTGAAGGAAAAAAAAGGAAATTAAATTCCCACTTGGTAAATCATAGGTGAAATGTTCTTTCCATCATTGATTAACCTTTGTGTTGTTTGTTCATGTAATCGGTTAAACCATTTGTTTTAGAGATCATGTAATAATTGTTTTTTGTTTTTTGGTTTGTAATTTTATTTGAGCAAGTCTGTATTAATTGATAAGACTCGGAGACATTTCATTTTGATTGCTGTGCCAGACCTACAAATTTGCCAATCGGGCTGAATGTGCATTCAACAATAATAGTAGTATAGATGGACCATAAGTGGCACGCATCGGAAATGGCCAAGATGTTGTACTAGCTTCTCTAAAAAAAGATGCTCTTCTAACAAAAAAAAGTATAGCGGCCTGGCTTATGTATGTTAGTTGATATTATTGATTCATATACTCTAGAAGTGTTTATATGTCTGTTAGTTTTGTACATTATTGGTTGATTGACTCGATATTTGAATCTTGATACATCGCTTGTGTACATATCTAAATGGGAGTACACATTATGCTGCATGTGACATTTGAGTTGGACATAAAGTGTTCCAAATATTCGAATTCACCTTAAACTGGATTCTAGCTTCTGAATTCGAGTATCGGCATTTGTAAATCATATTCATATATGACAGTGGAATACATCTTTGTCGTGCTTTTGAAGATATATAAAAACACATAAAACGATTTATAAAGATTCGTATAGGAATACAAAATGGATTCGAATTTAGTTGCTAGGGTAAACGTGGATGCTTATTGTCCCAAAATTTGAAAGAAGCGGCAAAATGTCCACTGCCATGTCGGCTGCCTGAAGCCAAGTGTTTGGGAGATGGAAATTACTGTCTACCCCTTACACGGACAATCCATCATCCCGATTTCCACTTCTCTCAATAGAGGTAGGTTAGTAACTTCAATTAGACGTGACACGACCACATCTGAGCCCATTTCGACACGATGGGCGGCAAAACACATTTGATTCAAGCTCGTCTGAAAGACCTCTATTTCTCCCTCCATCTCCCCATTCATACACGGTGGGCGGCAAAACAAACTCGACTAAATCGATGTAGGCAAATAATTTAAATAGGGGCAGGTTTGTAACTTCACTCAAACGTGACACATCCGCCCTACACCGTGGGTGCTAACCATGGGTGCCAAAACACCCTCTCCTGCCCGAAATCACTCTGGGCAAATATTTGCGAGATGCGAGATTACCGTCCTATCCACAACCAACAAGACGTCCAAATTTTAAACGGGGGCTAAGTTTGTAACTTTCCCATATTTCAGACAGGCGCGTCCCAAAAACATGGTTCGCCGTACCTCTCCCTCCATTTTCCCATCCATACACCATCCTTGCTAGAACACCATCCCCACACCAGCCTCCTCCGTCCACCACCCCATCCATCGCCGCCGTCCTCCACCCCATCCATTGCCGCCGTCCTCCAACCCATCCATCGCCGCCGTCCTCCACCCCATCCATCGCCACGTCCTCCACCATGCCGAAGTGCCTACCAAGACCGCGTCGTCCACTGCTAGAGATGGACGTTTATCATCCATGGTGATGGACCAAGAACCTTGCATCGTTTCCTCTCGCTTCATCGGCATCGTCATCCTCTTTGTCATTGCCGCTCACATGACCTTCTCTTCCACCGCAACAGGACTTATCACCTGATGCACCTGTCTACCATCACAGATCTGCTTCAACACCACCGACAGCCATCGCACCCCCGATGCCTACATAGCGCCGCAAGAGAGGTGGTACTTCATATCTCCACAACTTTTTGATCTCAACCAGAAAATAGATCGTAACTTGGTTACTATACTTTCTTTGAGCTCTTAGAATTTAGTTCTTAGTTGGAAGCAAACAATGGATGCTAAATAGCATTTCCACGGTTTGCATATTTAAATCTGCCATGGCACAGTCATAATAGGGTTTAATTGATCATGCTTAGGGTTTAATTGATCATGTTGGTTCCGTGGTGGTTTCTTTAATAGAAATCGGAGGGGAAACCCTCTTTTGCTCAAAAAATGCTTAGGGTTTCCCCCTTTTATGATCACTATACGATCAACATACATGCTTCATGTCATAATAGCACTGCTCCACCCATCAAGCTAAACAAGCTTAGTTGTTCAAATACAAATCTGATATTATTAAAACAGAGTCTTTTAATTGGTCAGCTAAATGTTCCTAATTTAGTTTCGAAAATGCATGTTCGTCGCTTGGGTGTGTATCTCTACAGGGTGCCCATGATGGGCCGTGGCCCACCCTGGGATTTTGGGTCGGCCCAGGCCCCGATTCCCCTCTATTCTGCTGCGAGCTTTCGATCTCTACTCGCCCCCAGCCGCCTGCCTCGCCGGCGACTTGCCGTCCGCGGACGGCATGACTCTAGGAGGAGATGACGGACTAACAGGAGGTCAGGAGCCGCTTGCCCAACAACGTCACCGCTGCCCGGGCGTGCCGCCGTGCCTACCTTCCCAGTCCATTCAGGCCTCAGGCATGCAGCACCCACTAAGCCAACCCCATTTATCCTAAGATACGTCCTCAACACTAAGCAACCACTCCTCATCACCCATTTTCTAATTTACTCATTACTCATTAGGCATGACTGTCGTTAGGGTTTGTTGTGTGCTGAGTGCTACCTACACTTAATGGTTCAGATGTATTTCAGTAATCTTTAGTACCTGTAAAGTTCACAGGGTTTCAAAATTCCAGCCCTAGGAACAGACACTAGTCATTTTGGATTGTTGGTCGTAGTGACATTGACCTAGATTACTACTGCAGGTCAGGTTTGTTGACAATTTTACTTGTCTTTCTTACTCATTCGATATGATATCCAATTATTCATGTCGATTAGTTGCAAACAATAAGTGCTAGACAAAATTCTTGGATCAGATTTTGGACGGTCTCTTACTGCAGTTACAGTCCTGCATACCTATCCTAGTAAGCTCACAAGTAAATGATTGATTCACTACATCTATGCTTGCCTTGTCGTATTTGTTGTCAGTATTCTTTTAGGGTTTCTTTGTGTGATCTCTTCCATCATGTGTGGGCAATGAGCACTGCATTGTATAGAAAGAAAGTGTCATTTCTAGCTTTTACATAGACTAGAATCTTTTACATGGAATACAATCTGCCTACTTGCTTTGTGTCGCACTACTAGCACTCCACCCTTGAAGCTAAACATTATGCCACTGATAATTCCTTAGTTTATTTGTTCAAATACGAATTTGGTATGATTCTAATGTTCCTACTTCAGTTTTGAAATGTGTGTCTTCCTGTTATACAGACATAAGAGGTTTGTATTTCTGTGTGTGGTCTAGTCAACATGGTTGGGGGGTTGAACTTCGCATATGCAGGGGTTTATAGGGAGACACTCTTCGAGTTGAATCCACAATGCATTCCATAGATTACCTGACTAGTTTTTGTTTTCATTAATCTCAGATTTTGAACAACATCATAATGATTATGATCTTGCACGCATGAAAATAATAAAGCTGAACAATGCCATGGCTGTCAAACTTGGCATTAAGGGACTGAAATCAAGTCTGGATGCAATGCAATGCAAATGCTCTCCACCTACAGATTCATGCTCATAATATGATCCTAACAGTGATTCTGAGCTAGAGGGAGACCTAAGTCAATGTAGCTCCCTAGTGGAGGAGTCAGAGGCAGATGCCCTATCTTATTCACCCATCAAGGTGCTTGCTCTAACTTTCCAAAGTCATATTGGTCGCACATATCTTGCACCTGATGCTTCGCATTGCTTCTATTTTGTTGCACTGCCATTAGCTTAGTTTACACATTGTGTATGTGAATACACCCTGCCTATCCATTTTCAGTACATATTCCATCTGTCATCATACCATATTTATCCATTCAAATGTTGTTCTTGTGTATCAGACATTCAAAAGGAAGAGGGTGATTGCTGATCGCGGAGGAGCACGAGCAAAGTATTTAGAAAAGGTAGTGACACATGATAAATCAAATAGCCCATTTGGTGTAGTTGCAATATCATCTGACCCACAACACACCCCAACTCTTGTAGATGCTACGTCTTGAGCTTGCGTTGGTTTTCCTTGAAGAGGAAAGGGTGATGCAGCAATAGTAGCGTAAGTATTTCCCTCAGTTTGAGAACCAAGGCATGAATCCAGTAGGAGGCTCCTCAAAAGTCCCACGCACCTACATAAACAAACAAAGAACTCGCAACCAACGCAGTAAAGGGGTTATCAATCCCTTCACGGCCACTTGCGGAAGTGAGATCTAATAGAGATAGTATGATAAGATAAATATATTTTTGGTATTTTATAATATAGATGCAAAAAGTAAAGATGCAAATAGAAGTAGATTGAAAGAAAATATGATAAGAGATAGACCCGGGGGCCATAGGTTTCACTAGTGGCTTCTCTCAAGATAGCATAAGTATTACGATGGGTGAACAAATTACTGTCGAGCAATTGATAGAAAAGCAAATAATTATGACATTATCTAGGCATGATAATGTATATAGGCATCACGTCCACAACAACTGGACTGACTCCTGCCTGCATCTACTACTATTACTCCACACATTGACCGACTCCTGCCTGCATCTAGAGTATTAAGTTCATAAGAACAGAGTAACGCCTTAAGCAAGATGACATGATGTAGAGGGATAAACTCATGCAATATGATATAAACCCCATCTTTTTATCCTCAATGGCAACAATACAATACATGCCTTGCAACCCTTTCTGTCACTGGGTAAGGACACCGCAAGATTGAACCCAAAGCTAAGCACTTCTCCCATGGCAAGAAAGATCAATCTAGTAGGCCCAACCCAACTGATAATTCGAAGAGACTTGCAAAGATAACTCAATCATACATAAAAGAATTTAGAGGAGATTCAAATATTTCTCATAGATAAACTTGATCATAAACCCACAATTCATCGGATCTCGACAAACACACCGCAAAAAGAGTTTACATCGAATAGATCTCCACAAGAGAGGGGGAGAACATTGTATTGAGATCCAAAAAGAGAGAAGAAGCCATCTAGCTAATAACTATGGACCCGTAGGTCTGTGGTAAACTACTCACAACTCATCGGATGGGCAAGGATGTTGATGTAGAAGCCCTCTGTGGTCGATTCCCCCTCCGGCAGAACGCCGGTGAAGGCGCCAAGATGGGATCTCGCGGATACAGAAGGTTACTGCAGTGGAAATTGTGTTTCGTTGGCTCCCTGGATATTTTCGGGGTACGTAGGCTTATATAGGAGGAAGAAGTACGTCGGTGGCCGCCCGAGGGGCCCACGAGACAGGGGGCGCGCCCTATAGAGGGGTGGGGGCGCTCTCCTATCTCATGGAGGCCTCGGCTGCTTCTTGACTTGCACTCCAAGTCCTCTGGATCGTGTTCGTTCCAAAAGTCACGCTCCCGAAGGTTTCATTCCGTTTGGACCCCGTTTGATATTACTTTTCTTCGAAATACATAGGCAAAAAAACAGCAATACGGTTGGGCCTTCGGTTAGTAGGTTAGTCCCAAAATGATATAAATGTGTAAAATAAAGCCCATAAACATCCAAAAGGGGTAATATAATAGCATGGAACAATCAAAAATTGTAGATAAGTTGGAGACGTATCAAGCATCCCCAAGCTTAATTCCTGCTCGTCCTCAAGTAGGTAAATGATAAAAAAGAAATTTTTGATGTGGAATGCTACGTAGCATAATTCTCAATGTAATTTTCCTTATTGTGGCTTGAATGTTTAGATCCAAATGATACAAAATAAAAGTTCATATTAACATGAAAATGGTGATACTTCAAGCATACTAATCAAAGTAATCATGTCTTCTCAAAGTAACATGGCCAAAGAAAGTTATCCCTACAAAATCATATAGTCTGACTGGTGCTCTATCTTCATCACACAAAGTATTTAATCATGCACAACCCCGATGACAAGCCAAGTAATTGTTTCATACTTTAATAATCTCAAACTCTTTCAACTTTCACGCAATACATGAGCGTGAGCCATGGACATAGCACTATATGTGGAGTAGAATGGTGGTTGTGGAGAAGAAAAAAGGGAGAAGATAGTCTCACATCAACTAGGTGTATCAACGGGCTATGGAGATGCCCATTAATAGATATCAATGTGAGTGAGTAGGGATTGCCATGCAACGGATGCACTAGAGCTATAAATATATGAAAGCTCAACAAAAGAAACTAAGTGGGTGTGCATCCAACTCACTTGCTCACGAAGACCTAGGGCATTTTGAGGAAGCCCATCATTGGAATATACAAGCCATGTTCTATAATGAAAAATTCCCACTAGTATATGAAAGTGACAACATATGAGACTCTCTAACATGAAGATCATGGTGCTACTTTGAAGCACAAGTGTGGAAAAAGAGATAGTAGCATTGTCCATTCTCTCATTTTCTTTTTTTCTTTTTTTCTTTTTTTCTTTTTTTCTTTTTTTCTTTTTTTCTTTGGCCTTCTTTTTTTTCTTTTTGGCCTTTCTCTTTTTTTTCTTTTTTTTTCTTTTTGTAAAGTCCGAAGTCTCATTGTCACATCCCTAGTCTGGTATGACCTAGACTAGCTAGCCATTTGTGCATCATATTTAAATTTCATTTAAATTTGAAATGAGGATTGGTGGAACCCTCAGAATCATTTTTGAAAATGACCCAAATAAAAATCTCTCCAAAAGGGTCCAAGAAAATGCTCATGTTGCCCTCTGAAAATATTGGACAGAGATAAAAATCAAACCAATATTTTTAGGAGCTCATGGATATTTAATTTTGGCCACTTGGATCAATCCGATAATTATTTGCTTTGGATATATATTGTTATATATATTAATATATGTCCAAAAATTATGCCACCTATTGGGGAGCTCTGGAATAATATAGCTAGCTCCTGCAAAAATTGGCATAAGGTAATTAAATGATTTAATATTTTAATTAAATCAAAACAAATGTCAGAAAATTTAGAAAAAGAAATAAAACAGGAAAACCTTACCTGGGCTTTGGCCTGGCGCCTCTGGCCCAGCAGCAGCAGGCCGGCCCAGCCAGCAGGCGGCCCAGGCCGCCTCCTCCTCTGTCGTCTTCGTCCTCGACAGAGGGAGGGGAGCGTGCCCGGCGCACGCGCGCGCCACCGCGCCACGCCACCTCCCTCCCTCCCTGCCTGCCTCTCCCCTCCTCGTTTGAATGCCCTGGAACGACGCCACGCGCCACCCCGACCTCTCTCGCACTCTCCCTCACCCTCCTCCTCTCCCCCTGCTCTCTCTCTCTCTCACCCGAGAATCACCGCCGCCGTCGACGAGCATCACCGTAGCCACCGCCTCCCCCTCGCCTCCCCGACACGCTCCGCAGATCCGCCGCGACCCTCTCTACCTCCTCGTCGAGCCACGAAAGACGGAGCACCCCATGGAGCCGTCGCCGTCGCCAACTTCACCTCCGGCCGCCGTGGATCCTCGTCGTCGATTCGGGAGCTACCGGGCATCCCCGACCTCGCCCTCGCGCTCGCTGGTCTCGCTGTGAGCCCCCGCACCGAACCCCCTCCTCCCCGTGCTCGTTTGCCCCGTCTAGCTAGCTCAACCACCGCGCCCGTAAGTTCCTCGCCGCCGGCCATGGCGCCACGGTGGCATGAGCCGAAGCCAGCCACTCCCGCGCGCGTCACCGTGTTCCTGGTGACGCCAGGAGGCCGTAGGAGCCCTCCGCTTCCACTGCCGTGCACCACAACGCTCCCCGCAGCCCCCCACCAGCTCCCCTGGTTGCGGACGACGACGGGCTACGCCCCGGTGGTCTTCGCGCGACCAAACGCCGCTTGTAGCGCAAGTCCGGCAAGTCGCTGCCGCGCTATTGGTCGCCGCCGGCCAGAACTCCGGCGAGCTGACGTGGCTCTGTTAATTAGGCACTAATCCCCACCTACTGACGCTGACAAGTGGGCCCCAGGGCTTAGTCAAAGCTAACCAGCCCAGGTTTGACTCGGGGTTAACCCCAGTGTCACTGACGTGTGGACCCCACACGTCAGGTTTGACCCTGGACAGCCGCGTTGACCGCTGATGTAGTGATGACGTCATGCTGGCGCAATAATATGATTTCTGGATTTAAATTAAATCAGGAAATTCCAGAAATTGATTTAAACTTCAAAAATTCATATCAATTCAACCGTAGCTCAGATTAAAATAATTTATATATGAAAAATTATCAGAAAAATGCAATCTTTCCATCTGTACTAGTTTCATGCATGACAAACCAACTTATACATGATGAATATGAGAAAACACATTATGGCATATATAAGAGACTTAATTTAGAATTGCATTTGAGCTTATGGTTCAAATGGACTTCAAATCAAATGATTACTAGTTGCATTAGCTCAAACAACATCACATCTTCATGCCATGTTCATGCATCATATTGTTGCATATGTTTGTGTATTGATTGCCGGCACCGTTCCTTCTCGATAGGTCCTGCTCCAGAGCTGTTCCAGAGTACCTGTCTGTGAAGCAGTGCCTCCTCCGTTGATTTACCAGGCAAGCAAACCCCCCCTTGTTCATTCCGATACAATCCTAATCTCTCGCTCCTGCTCTCAGTTATTGCATTAGGACAACAACGATTCATCTGCTACTTCGTGCTGCGGTAGTTGAACCCATTCCTCTGCATGACCTGTCATTGCCATAGTAAATAGTTGAAACCCACTAGCATGTGTAGGAGTTGATTGAAGCCACTGATGTGTTCCTACCATGCTATGCCTGCTATTGCTTAGAGTTGTGTCAGGTCTGATTCATTGGGAATGAATTGGAGTGTTACGATATGTTCTGGTGCTGAGAGTTAAGTGTGTGAACACGATTTGGTAAAGGTAGCGGTGAGAGGCCATGTAGGAGTACATGGTGGGTTGTCTCACTGGAACCGTCCTTAAGCACAGAGTTCTATGTATGTTGTCCAATGACTCGATACTACCACACATTGGGCTCCGGGCGCTCCAAGCCCTCTCGACTTATTAACCAACTTGATCTCTGTCCAGGAGTCGCAACTAGTTTCTGGTGTTTGTAGGTAGTGTTAGTAGTCTACCAAGTGGCACCCGGCCAGGTGGGCTTGGGACAGACTAGGCACCAGTGGCACGGTGTACCAAGCGTAGATCCATCTGGCGAGGTGGGCTTGGGAACCCTGCACACATCGTTTGGGGCCGTGAGTGAAACCCCGGCCAGATCTCCTTGCGGATGGAACCCGAATAGGCGATAAACCTGGATTAGAGTCTTGTGTGGTTAGTCAGGTCGTGGCCGACACCCTCGCCAGGCTTCCGCTTGAAGGTTGCCGAGATACATGACCTGTACATGGCGGTAAGTGGCGAGAGCGTGTGTGAAGAAGTACACCCCTGCAGGGTTAACATGATCTATTCGAATAGCCGGGTCCGCGATTATGGACTTCTTGGATGCCTACATGGTACATAGACAACTTGAAGTGGATACTATAAAATGCTCAAGACAAGTGTGAGTGCTATGGATGGCCTTCTCGTAGGGAGACGGGAATGAATCCATAGTAGTGTATTGTGTGGTGATTAGTGGACTCGTATGCGCCATATCACCTCAAGAGTTTCTGGTAGTCGTAGAACAGGTTAGCCACAGAGTCAAAGCTGGCTTGCTGCAACTAAACCCCACATTACCCTCTTGATACAAATGCATGTATGATAGGATCTGATGTAAGTCTTGCTGAGTACCTTTGTACTCATGTTGCTTTATTTATGTTTTTGCAGCGGAGACTTCGGTCTTCTAGTGTTCTCGTGGACTTCGACTAGTAGCTAGTACCTCAGCTACGATCTTGATCGGACGTTCTAGATAGTCAGGCTTTCAGCCTTTTTCATTTATAGATGTCTGTACTCAGACATGTAATGCTTCCGTTTGTTGCTTGATTGCTCTGACTGTTGGTTCATGTGACCCCTGTTTGTAATAATGCTGTGATGGCTCTTCTGAGCCTTTATCTATATGAGTTGTTGAGTTATGCTGTGATGCCATGTTGTACAACACATACTTGCATGTTATGCGTACGTGTAATGTGTATTGCTATGTGTGGGATCTGACTATCTAGTTGTTTATCCTTAGTAGTTCTCTCTTACCGGGAAATGTCTCCTAGTGCTTCCACTGAGCCCTGGTAGCTTGCTACTGCTCCGGAACACTTAGGCTGGCCGGCATGTGTCCTTCTTCGTTCCTGTGTCTGTCCCTTCGGGGAAATGTCACGCGATGAATACCGGAGTCATGTTAGCCCGCTACAGCCCGGTTCACCGGAGTCCTGTTAGCCCAGTGCTACAGCCTGGATTCACTCGCTGATGACCGACACGTTCGATGCTGGGTAATGGATGCCTGTCCCTGTAAGTTAGTGCCGCTTTGGGTTTACGACTAGCCATGTCAGCCCAGGCTCCTTATCATATGGATGCTAGCGACACTGTCATATCCGTGTGCCAAAAGGCGCAAACGGTCCCGGGCAAAGGTAAGGCGACACCCGTGGGGATACCGTGCGTGAGGCCGCAAAGTGATATGAGGTGCTACATGCTAGATCGATGTGGCATTGAGTCGGGGTCCTGGCAGCGCTGGTATCAGAGCCTGACTGCCTGTAGGATTACTAAGCCAAACCGGTCGAAGTTGAGTCTAAAAAATCTTTAGTTATGTAAGGGAATTGATTGTGGGTTGGAACGTAAGGCTCTTTTTACTCCTTATACCTGATGACCTTCTGATCTGAGTCGTCCTATCTTTCCGATGGGATTAAGGAACTAGGCTTCTCTTCCGTCTATCAGGATCACGTGTTACTACTCCGTAGTCCCTTAGGATTGGTTGATCAGAGTCATGCCCCAGTTTTCGAGTACTTCCGGTGTAGTCTGTTTAGTACTATCTCAGAACCTTGAGTGATGATGATGAGTATGTTACCACCCCATTTTTAGTAGGATGTCTCATTCTGAGCATTTTACTGTCGTTATGCTGCCGGAATTTCCCTAGGAGTTCGAGTGATACTAATCCCTTGTCCTACATTCTATAGCCTATAGATTGATGCTGATTCCGTCCTTGGTTTCGTTTTGCAGGATGTCATCAAGTTCTATTATTCGTAGACAGAACCATGGAGATGGTAGGAATGAGGATCCTCCCGACCCGTCTTCGTTGGCAGAGTTCATGTTAGAAATGGAGAGGAACAAGCGTGAGTCTAACCGTTTGTTGGCACGTATCGAGGAGAACACCGCACTTCGGTCCAATAAGTCTGTGACCATTCATGACTTCATTCGCTTGCACCCACCTACCTTTCATCATTCCATCGAGCCACTCGATGCAGATGACTGGCTCCGTAGCATCACTCATAAGCTGCGTTCCGCGAGCGTAGCTGAAGATGACAAGGTCACCTATGCCACATACCACCTGGAAGGTCCTGCTAGTCTTTGGTGGCAGAACTATGAGGCTATGCTTCCAGCTGGCCAGATTCCTACCTGGAGAGATTTCACCGAGGCTTTTCGCGAACATCACATTCCTGAAGCCCTCATCGATCGCAAGAGAGAAGAGTTCTGTAGTCTCACCCAGAATAAGATGGCTGTTGATGCTTACAGCAGAGAGTTTGAGAACCTTGCCCGCTATGCCACAGAAGAGGTGTCCACGGACGCCAAGAGGCAGGCTAGGTTCCGGAAGGGTCTCAACCCCAAGTTGCGTCGTGATCTCCACCTGCATCATTGTGATACATTCCAAGCCCTTGTGAACAAGGCCATTAATGCAGAGACAGCTCAACTCACTTACGAGGAGTCTCGTAAGCACACTCGTGATTTGGAATCTTCCTCCGGTTCTAGCTCTCAGAAGTGCCGGATTTGGGTTCCAAACTCCGCTCTTCCACCCAAATATGTACCGAGGCCATCTTATGTGGCACCTCATCAAGTTCAGCAGTATGCTCCACCCAGGCCTATTGGTGGACCGCCTTCTAATGCAGGTCCACATCCTACCTCCAAGATTTGTTACAAGTGCGGAGAGCCAGGCCACATTGCCCGTAATTGCACTCAGACCAGAGTTGCTCCACCCCAGCCCAAGAAGTCTATTGGACATGGTAAGCCATCATGCAAGATGATCAGTGCCAAGTCAGCTCCCACTGAACATGGACGTGTGCATCACGTCTCAGCTAAAGCCGCTCATGATGATCCAGATGTCGTTCTTGGTACACTCCTTGTCAACTGTCATCCGGCATCGGTTTTGTTCGATACTGGAGCGTCTCATTCCTTCATTTCTGAAAGCTATGCCCGCTTGCACGACATGTCATTTTGTGATATGCCCTCTCCACTAGTCATTCAAACTCCCGGATCCAAATGGCAAACCTCTAGTGTAAGCCATGGTAACGAAATCCTTGTTGACAGACTTGTATTCCTTGCATCACTTGTAGCTCTCAAGTCCTCAGATATTAACATCATCTTGGGTATGGACTGGATGACAGCTCATCATGCCAAGATTGATTGTTACACCAGATCTGTTCAGCTTACACACCCATCTGGCAAGATAGTCACTGTCTCCACTAGAGTTGCAAAGCGTCAGCTCTATTCTCTTAATGCCAGCCCTCTTCCAGACCTTGAAGATATCCCGGTAGCTCGTGACTTTCCGGATGTCTTTCCAGAGGAACTGCCAGGTGTTCCCCCTGACAGAGATGTAGAGTTCGTCATAGATCTTATTCCAGGAACTGCTCCAATCTCCAGGAGACCTTACAAGATGGCACCCTTAGAACTAGACGAGCTTAAGAAACAACTTGATGAGTCCTTGCAAAAGGGTTTCATCCGTCCTAGTTCTTATCCTTGGGCTTGCCCCGTCCTCTTCGTCAAGAAGAAGGATGGTACGGATCGGATGGTTGTAGATTATCGCCCCGTTAATTTGGTTACGATAAAGAACAAGTATCCGCTCCCCAAGATCAACGACTTGTATGATCAGCTCGCTAGATCCTCAGTCTTCTCCAAGATGGATTTAAGGTTAGGATACCACCAAATCAAAATCAGAAACGGGGACATTCCCAAGACAGCTTTTGTCACTCGTTATGGCCAGTACGAGTACACCGTCATGTCCTTTGGTCTAACCAACGCCCCAGCCACATTCTCCCGCTTGATGAACTCGATCTTCATGGAGTACTTAGATAAGTTCGTCATGGTTTACCTCGATGACATTCTTATTTACTCGAAGAACGAGGAAGAGCATGCCGAACATCTTAGACTTGTGTTAGAAAAACTCAGAGAGCACCGCCTTTATGCCAAGTTCTCCAAGTGTGAATTTTGGTTGCCAGAAGTGACCTACCTAGGCCACGTAATCTCTGGTAAGGGCATTGCTGTCAATCCCGAGAGAGTTCAGGCTGTTCTCGATTGGACTCCACCTGAGACCGTTAAACAAGTTAGGAGTTTCCTTGGTCTAGCCAGCTATTGTCGCCGCTTTGTTGAAAATTTCTCCAAAGTAGCCAAACCCCTCACGGAACTTCTCAAGAAAGATAAAAAGTTCGAGTGGTCCCCACAGTGTGAGTACAGTTTTCAGGAACTGAAAAGACGCCTGACTTCTGCTCCCATACTTGTGCCACCGGATTTCACTAAAGACTTTATTATCTACTGCGACGCCTCACGACAGGGACTAGGTTGCATTCTTATGCAGGATCGTCATGTGATTGCCTATGCATCTCGACAGTTGCATCCACATGAGGAGAATTATCCTACACATGATCTAGAGCTTGCAGCCGTAGTCTATGCACTCAAGACCTGGCGACATTACCTTCTTGGTAAACGTTGCGAGATCTACACCGATCACCAGAGTCTCAAGTATATCTTCACCCAACCGGATCTGAACCTTAGGCAAAGACGTTGGTTGGAGTTGATCACAGATTATGATTTAGGGATTACCTACACCCCAGGCAAAGCCAATGTCATGGCTGATGCTCTAAGCCGTAAATCCTATTGCAACAATCTCATGTTGCAGCAAGGCCAACCACTTCTCCATGAGGAATTCTGTAAGCTTAATCTTCACATTGCTCCTCACGGATTCCTTTCTACCCTGGTGGCGAAACCTGATCTTAAGGATCAGATTATCGCAGCTCAAAAGCAAGACACAGGAATTTCCCGGATCAAGAGAAACATTAAGAAGGGAGTTGGTGGATGTTTCACTATGGATGATCGTGGTGTTGTTTTCTTTGAGAATCGCTTGGCGGTTCCCAAGAATCAACATCTTCGACAACTGATTCTTAAGGAGGCGCATGAATCTCCTCTTACGATTCATCCCGGTAGTACTAAGATGTATCAGGACCTACGCCAGAGGTTCTGGTGGACTAGGATGAAGAGAGAAATCACTCAGTTTATTGCTAACTGTGACGTTTGTCGTCGCGTTAAGGCAGAGCATCAAAGACCTGCTGGCACCCTTCAGCCTCTAGCTATTCCTGAATGGAAATGGGATAAAGTTGGTATGGACTTCATCACCGGTTTTCCCAGGACCAAAAGAGGGAATAATGCTATCTTCATAGTCGTTGATCGTCTTTCCAAAGTGGCTCACTTCCTTCCTGTTCGAGAGAGTATCACTGCTAGTCAGCTTGCTGACTTATATATTTCTCGAATAGTGTCACTTCATGGTGTTCCACTAGAGATCAATTCAGACCGTGGCAGTCTTTTCACTTCTCATTTTTGGGAGAGTTTCCAAACTGCCATGGGAACCCATCTTTCTTTCAGTACCGCTTTCCACCCTCAATCAAGTGGTCAGGTGGAACGGGTCAACCAAATCCTCGAAGACATGCTTAGAGCTTGCGTTATCTCATTCGGTATGGATTGGGAGAAATGTCTTCCTTTTGCCGAGTTTGCCTATAACAATAGCTATCAATCCAGCCTCAAGAAAGCTCCTTTTGAGGTTCTCTATGGACGAAGATGTCGAACACCTTTGAACTGGTCAGAAACCGGTGAAAGACAATTCTTTGGACCGGACATGATCCAGGAGGCAGAAGAGCAAGTTCGCATCATTCGTGAGAATTTGAAAACAGCCCAGTCTCGTCAAAAGAGCCAGTACGATCGTCATCATAAGGATATGACTTATGAAATTGGCGACCAAGCTTACCTTCGGGTTACTCCTTTGAAGGGTACCCATCGTTTCGGTATCAAGGGCAAGTTGCTCCTCGTTACATTGGTCCCTTTCGCATTCTCGCTAAACGAGGAGAGGTTGCCTACCAATTGGAACTACCCCCACATCTTTCTCGAGTTCATGATGTCTTCCACGTCTCTCAACTCAGGCGTTGCTTCTTGGATCCTATCCGCGGAGTGGATCACGAAACGCTTGATCTCCAAGATAACCTCACATACCGAGAGTACCCGGTTCGCATTCTTGATCAAGCAGAGCATGTCACTCGACGTCAGAACATCAAGTTTCTCAAAGTTCAGTGGTCTCATCATTCCGAGAGAGAAGCTACTTGGGAGCGAGAAGATTGTCTTCGACTGGAGTACCCCGCTTTCTTTCTGTCGACCCCTGAATCTCGGGACGAGATTCTTTCAAGTGGGGGCGAGTTGTCACATCCCTAGTCTAGTATGACCTAGACTAGCTAGCCATTTGTGCATCATATTTAAATTTCATTTAAATTTGAAATGAGGATTGGTGGAACCCTCAGAATCATTTTTGAAAATGACCCAAATAAAAATCTCTCCAAAAGGGTCCAAGAAAATGCTCATGTTGCCCTCTGAAAATATTGGACAGAGATAAAAATCAAACCAATATTTTTAGGAGCTCATGGATATTTAATTTTGGCCATTTGGATTAATCCGATAATTAGTTGCTTTGGATATATATTGTTATATATATTAATATATGTCCAAACATTATGCCACCTATTGGGGAGCTCTGGAATAATATAGCTAGCTCCTGCAAAAATTGGCATAAGGTAATTAAATGATTTAATATTTTAATTAAATCAAAACAAATGTCAGAAAATTTAGAAAAAGAAATAAAACAGGAAAACCTTACCTGGGCTTCGGCCTGGCGCCTCTGGCCCAGCAGCAGCAGGCCGGCCCAGCCAGCAGGCGGCCCAGGCCGCCTCCTCCTCTGTCGTCTTCGTCCTCAACAGAGGGAGGGGAGCGCGCCCGGCGCGCGCGCGCGCCACCGCGCCACGCCACCTCCCTCCCTGCCTGCCTGCCTCTCCCCTCCTCGTCTGAATGCCCTGGAACGACGCCACGCGCCACCCCGACCTCTCTTGCACTCTCCCTCGCCCTCCTCCTCTCCCCCTGCTCTCTCTCTCTCTCACCCGAGAATCACCGCCGCCGCCGACGAGCATCACCGTAGCCACCGCCTCCCCCTCGCCTCCCCGACACGCTCCCCAGATCCGCCGCGACCCCCTCTACCTCCTCGTCGAGCCACGCAACACGGAGCACCTCATGGAGCCGTCGCTGTCGCCAACTTCTCCTCCGGCCGCCGTGGATCCTCACCGTCGATTCGGGAGCTACCGGGCATCCCCGACCTCGCCCTCGCGCTCGCTGGTCTCGCTGTGAGCCCCCGCACCGAACCCCCTCCTCCCCGTGCTCGTTTGCCCCGTCTAGCTAGCTCAACCACCACGCCCGTAAGTTCCTCGCCGCCGGCCATGGCGCCACGGTGGCATGAGCCCAAGCCAGCCACTCCCGCGCGTGTCACCGTGTTCCTAGTGACGCCAGGAGGCCGTAGGAGCCCTCCGCTTCCACTGCCGTGCACCACAACGCCGCGGCCGCAAGTCGCTGAGCTCCGGCCGCCGCCGCGAGCTTTGCTCCGGCGAGCTCCAGCGCCCCCGCAGCGCCCCACCAGCTCCCCTGGTTGCGGACGATGACGGGCTACGCCCCGGTGGTCTTCGCGCGACCAAACGCCGCTTGTAGCGCAAGTCCGGCGAGTCGCCGCCGCGCTATTGGTCGCTGTCGGCCAGAACTCCGGCGAGCTGACGTGGCTCTGTTAATTAGGCACTAAGCCCCACCTAATGACGCTGACCAGTGGGCCCCAGGGCTTAGTCAAAGCTAACCAGCCCAGGTTTGACTCGGGGTTAACCCCAGTGTCACTGACGTGTGGACCCCACAAGTCAGGTTTGACCCTGGACAGCCGCGTTGACCGTTGATGTAGTGATGACGTCATGCTGGCGCAATAATATGATTTCTGGATTTAAATTAAATCAGGAAATTCCAGAAATTGATTTAAACTTCAAAAATTCATATCAATTCAACCGTAGCTCAGATTAAAATAATTTATATATGAAAAATTATCAGAAAAATGCAATCTTTCCATCTGTACTAGTTTCATGCATGACAAACCAACTTATACATGATGAATATGAGAAAACACATTATGGCATATATAAGAGACTTAATTTAGAATTGCATTTGAGCTTATGGTTCAAATGGACTTCAAATCAAATGATTACTAGTTGCATTAGCTCAAACAACATCACATCTTCATGCCATGTTCATGCATCATATTGTTGCATATGTTTGTGTATTGATTGCCGGCACCGTTCCTTCTCGATAGGTCCTGCTCCGGAGCTGTTCCAGAGTACCTGTCTGTGAAGCAGTGCCTCCTCTGTTGATTTACCAGGCAAGCAAACCCCCCTTGTTCATTCCGATACAATCCTAATCTCTCGCTCCTGCTCTCAGTTATTGCATTAGGACAACAACGATTCATCTGCTACTTCGTGCTGCGGTAGTTGAACCCATTCCTCTGCATGACCTGTCATTGCCACAGTAAATAGTTGAAACCCACTAGCATGTGTAGGAGTTGATTGAAGCCACTGATGTGTTCCTACCATGCTATGCCTGCTATTGCTTAGAGTTGTGTCAGGTCTGATTCATTGGGAATGAATTGGAGTGTTACGATATGTTCTGGTGCTGAGAGTTAAGTGTGTGAACACGATTTGGTAAAGGTAGCGGTGAGAGGCCATGTAGGAGTACATGGTGGGTTGTCTCACTGGAACCGTCCTTAAGCACTGAGTTCTATGTATGTTGTCCAATGACTCGATACTACCACACATTGGGCTCCGGGCGCTCCAAGCCCTCTCGACTTATTAACCAACTTGATCTCTGTCCAGGAGTCGCAACTAGTTTCTGGTGTTTGTAGGTAGTGTTAGTAGTCTACCAAGTGGCACCCGGCCAGGTGGGCTTGGGACAGACTAGGCACAAGTGGCACGGTGTACCAAGCGTAGATCCATCCGGCGAGGTGGGCTTGGGAACCCTGCACACATCGTTTGGGGCCGTGAGTGAAACCCCGGCCGGATCTCCTTGCGGATGGAACCCGAATAGGCGATAAACCTGGATTAGAGTCTTGTGTGGTTAGTCAGGTCGTGGCCGACACCCTCGCCAGGCTTCCGCTTGAAGGTTGCCGAGATACATGACGTGTACATGGCGGTAAGTGGCGAGAGCGTGTGTGAAGAAGTACACCCCTGCAGGGTTAACATGATCTATTCGAATAGCCGGGTCCGCGGTTATGGACTTCTTGGATGCCTACATGGTACATAGACAACTTGAAGTGGATACTATAAAATGCTCAAGACAAGTGTGAGTGCTATGGATGGCCTTCTCGTAGGGAGACGGGAATGAATCCATAGTAGTGTATTGTGTGGTGATTAGTGGACTCGTGTGCGCCATATCACCTCAAGAGTTTCTGGTAGTCGTAGAACAGGTTAGCCACAGAGTCAAAGCTGGCTTGCTGCAACTAAACCCCACATTACCCTCTTGATACAAATGCATGTATGATAGGATCTGATGTAAGTCTTGCTGAGTACCTTTGTACTCATGTTGCTTTATTTATGTTTTTGCAGCGGAGACTTCGGTCTTACTAGTGTTCTCGTGGACTTCGACTAGTAGCTAGTACCTCAGCTACGATCTTGATCGGACGTTGTAGATAGTCAGGCTTTCAGCCTTTTTCATTTATAGATGTCTGTACTCAGACATGTAATGCTTCCGTTTGTTGCTTGATTGCTCTGACTGTTGGGTCATGTGACCCCTGTTTGTAATAATGCTGTGATGGCTCTTCTGAGCCTTTATCTATATGAGTTGTTGAGTTATGCTGTGATGCCATGTTGTACAGCACATACTTGCATGTTATGCGTACGTGTAATGTGTATTGCTATGTGTGGGATCTGACTATCTAGTTGTTTATCCTTAGTAGTTCTCTCTTACCGGGAAATGTCTCCTAGTGCTTCCACTGAGCCCTGGTAGCTTGCTACTGCTCCGGAACACTTAGACTGGCCGGCATGTGTCCTTCTTCGTTCCTGTGTCTGTCCCTTCGGGGAAATGTCACGCGATGAATACCGGAGTCCTGTTAGCCCGCTACAGCCCGGTTCACCGGAGTCCTGTTAGCCCAGTGCTACAGCCTGGATTCACTCGCTGATGACCGACACGTTCGATGCTGGGTCATGGACGCCTGTCCCTGTAAGTTAGTGCCGCTTTGGGTTTACGACTAGCCATGTTAGCCCGGGCTCCTTATCATATGGATGCTAGCGACACTGTCATATCCGTGTGCCAAAAGGCGCAAACGGTCCCGGGCAAAGGTAAGGCGACACCCGTGGGGATACCGTGCGTGAGGCCGCAAAGTGATATGAGGTGCTACATGCTAGATCGATGTGGCATTGAGTCGGGGTCCTGACACTCATCCCGACTTGTGGGGGAATCATAGTCTTCATCATCCTTTCCTCACTAGGACAATGCTCTAATAATTAAGATCATCACACTTTTATGGATTTACAACTCAAGAATTACAACTCAAAGCTAGAACAGGATATGACTCTATATGAATGCTTCTGGTGGTGTGCCGGGATATGAAATGAATCAAGAGCGACATGTATGAAAATTATGAAGGTGGCCTTGCCACAAATACAATGTGAACTACATGATCATGCAAAAAGCAATATGACAAAAGTAATACGTGTCATATGAACGGAACGGTGGAAAGTTGCATGGCAATATATCTCGGAATGGCTATGGAAATGCCATGATAGGTAGGTATGGTGGCTGTTTTGAGGAAGGTATATGGTGGGTGTATGGTACCGGCGAAAGTTGCGCGGCACAAGAGAGGCTAGTAATGGTGGAAGGGTGAGGTGTGTATAATCCATGGACTCAACATTAGTCAAAAGAACTCATGTACTTGTTGCAAAAATCTAGAAGTCATCAAAAACCAAAGCACTACGCGCATGCTCCTAGGGGATAGATTGGTAGGAAAAGACCATCGCTTGTTCCCGACCGCCACTCATAAGGAAGACAATTAATAAATAAAATTGTGCTCCAACTTCATCACAAAGCGGTTAACCATACGTGCATGCTAAGGGAATCACAACCCTCAACACAAGTACTTTTCATAATCACCTCAACTATCATGACTTTAATATCACTACCTCCATATCTCAAAACAATTATCAAGCATCATATTGATCATAGCATCCAATTCTTTTCTATGATAGTTTTATTATACCCAACTTGGATGCTCATCATTCTAGGAGCAACTTTGTAACCATAGAAAATACCATGCTGTTCTAAAAGACTCTCAAAAATATATAAGTGAAGCATGAGAGACTAGCAATTTCTTCAAAATTAAGTCACCACCGTGCTCTAAAAAATATTAAGTGAAGCACTAGAGCAAAAACTATCAAGCTCAAAAGATATAAGTGAAGCACATAGAGTATTCTAGCAAATCCTAATCAAGTAGGCTTCTCCCAAAAGGTGTGGTAAACTAAAAAGCAAAGACTAATATAATACACGACGCTCCAAGCAAAACACATATCATGTGGCGAATAAAAATATAGCTCCAAGTAAAGTTACCAATGAACGAAGACGGAAGAGGGGATGCCTTCCCTGGGCATCCCCAATCATAGGCTTTTTGCTATCCTTGAATATCTTGGGGTGCCATGGGCATCCCCAAGCTTAGGCTCTTGCCACTCCTTATTCCATAGTCCATAAAAGCTTTACCCAAAACTTGAAAACTTCACAACACAAAACTCAACAGGAAATCTTATAAGCTCCGTTAGTGAAAGAAAACAAAACCACCACATAAGGTACTGTAATGAACTCATTCTTTATTTATTTTGGTGTTAAACCTACTGTATTCCAACTTCTCTATGGTTTATAAACTATTTTACTAGCCATAGATGCATAAAAATAAGCAAACAACACACGAAAAACAGAATCTGTCAAAAACAGAACAGTCTGTAGCAATCTGTAACTAACACAAACTTCTAGAAGTCTAAAAATCCTACAAAAATAGGAAGTCCTGGACAATTTGTCTATTGATCAGCAGCAAAAAGAATCAACGCAACAGCACGTTTCTGTGATTTAACATAACTAAATTCATGCGCGCAAAGTTTCTGTTTTTAAGCAGAATCAAATCAACTAACATCATAGGTTATCCTATAGGTTCTACTTGGCACAAACACTAATTAAAAGATAAAAACACATCTAAACAGGAGGTAGATGCAAGATTTATTACTAAACAGGAACAAAAACAAAAAACACAAAGAAAAATTGGGTTGCCTCCCAACTAGCGCTATCGTTTAACTCCACTAGCTAGGCATAAAAGCGAAGATAGATCTAAGTACTGCCATCTTTGGCACTCAATTCCTCAATAGTGCACTTATAATCTTTAGGGGTTTCTCCCTTTTTAGCAATGATTAAACCTTTAGGTAAAAATTCAAGAAATTCGTTCGTAACAAAAGGTTCCTTAACGATAGAAAGGCAATTGGGGTGAACACTTATGGATTTGAGATCCGCGTCTCCTTTACTAGAAGATTCCCCCTTATTTTTAGGAACATAGATAAACATGCTAGTTTTGGTAGGGGGTTTTGGAGTGTTTTTCATGGAATAAAATGCGGAACCTAAATTGGTAATGATATCCTCAAGTTTACCAATTCTTTCAGAATCTAGATCTATTTTTTCATTAACTATAGGTTCTTTTTCTTTAAGATTTTTCAAAGTAACTCCAACCCTAGATCCATATTGGGTAATGTGATTATGGATCTTTTTATCCAAATTTTCAATCAACTCAACAGTGGCCATTTTATTTTCAATAATATCAAGCCGTTGCATCACATGTTCTAGAGTTAAAGCTGTTCCATTAACCAAAAGAGCTGGTGGGCCAAACAAATCTAACATAGCATTATGAGCGTCAAACGTATGGCTACTCAAGAAATCACCTCCGGCAATAGTATCAAGAACACATCTATTCCAAGGAGTAATGCCTACATAAAAATTGCAAAGAAGAACGGAAGTAGAAAGCTTCCTAGTAGATTTATTTTGAGCATTGCAAATTCTATGCCAAGCATCTTTTAAATTTTCTCCCTCCCTTTGCTTAAAATTAAGAATTTCATGTTCGGGAGTGATAAGAAGGATAGGAGGACTAGCCATAACAACAAGGTAACCAAACAAGCAAATGGAAAAAGGCAAGCGAAAGAGAGAGGAAGAGATTGGGAAAGAGAGGGCGAATAAAACGGCAAGGGTGAAGTGGGGGAGAGGAAAACGAGAGGCAAATGGCAAATAATATAAATGCGAGGGAGATGAGTTTGTGATGGGTGCTTGGTATGTCTTGACTTGAGCGAAGACCTCCCCGGCAACGGCGCCAGAAATCCTTCTTGCTACGTCTTGAGCTTGCGTTGGTTTTCCTTGAAGAGGAAAGGGTGATGCAGCAATAGTAGCATAAGTATTTCCCTCAGTTTTGAGAACCAAGGTATCAATCCAGTAGGAGGCTCCTCAAAAGTCCCATGCACCTACACAAACAAACAAAGAACTCGCAACCAACGCAATAAAGGGGTTGTCAATCCCTTCACGGCCACTTGCGAAAGTGAGATCTAATAGAGATAGTATGATAAGATAAATATATTTTTGGTATTTTATAATATAGATGCAAAAAGTAAAGATGCAAATAAAAGTAGATTGAAAGCAAATATGATAAGAGATAGACCCGGGGGCCATAGGTTTCACTAGTAGCTTCTCTCAAGATAGCATAAGTATTACGATGGGTGAACAAATTACTGTCGAGCAATTGATAGAAAAGCGAATAATTATGACATTATCTACGCATGATCATGTATATAGGCATCACGTCCGCAACAAGTAGACCGACTCCTGCCTGCATCTACTACTATTACTCCACACATCAACCGACTCCTGCCTACATCTAGAGTATTAAGTTCATAAGAACAGAGTAACGCCTTAAGCAAGATGACATGATGTAGAGGGATAAACTCATGCAATATGATATAAACCCCATCTTTTTATCCTCAATGGCAACAATACAATACGTGCCTTGCAACCCTTGCTGTCACTGGGTAAGGACACCGCAAGATTAAACTCAAAGCTAAGCACTTCTCCCATGGCAAGAAAGATCAATCTAGTAGGCCAAACCAAACTGATAATTCAAAGAGACTTGCAAAGATAACTCAATCATACATAAAAGAATTCAGAGGAGATTCAAATATTTCTCATAGATAAACTTGATCATAAAACCACAATTCATCGGATCTCGACAAACACACCGCAAAAAGAGTTTACATCGAATAGATCTCCACAAGAGAGGGGGAGAACACTGTATTGAGATCCAAAAAGAGAGAAGAAGCCATCTAGCTAATAACTATGGACCCGTGGGTCTGTGGTAAACTACTCACAATTCATCGGAGGGGCAAGGATGTTGATGTAGAAGCCCTCCATGGTCGATTCCCCCTCGAGCAAAACGCCGGCGAAGGTTGCGGTGGTGGAAATTGTGTTTTGTTGGCTCCCTGGATGTTTTCGGGGTACGTTGGCTTATATAGGAGGAAGAAGTACGTCGGTGGCCGCCCGAGGGGCCCACGAGATAGGGGGCGCGCCCTATAGGGGGGCACCCTCCTATCTCGTGGAGGCCTCGGCTGCTTCTTGACTTGCACTCCAAGTCCTCTGGATCACGTTCATTCCAAAAATCACGCTCCCGAAGGTTTCATTCCATTTGGACTTCATTTGTATTCCTTTTCTTCGAAATACTGAAATAGGCAAAAAAACAACAATACGGGCTGGGCCTCCGGTTAGTAGGTTAGTCCCAAAAATGATATAAATGTGTAAAATAAAGCCCATAAACATCCAAAAGGGGTAATATAATAGCATGGAACAATCAAAAATTATAGATACGTTGGAGACGTATCAGCAGACTCTAGCCCTACTACACTGGTCATTTCTGATGCCCCAACTCAGCAAACCCCAACTGTAGCAAACAGTATGATGATGCCAGTTGACATATCACCAGCTCTACGACGAAAAAACCCCATTCCAGCAAAGAGTACACCAAATCCAGTTGCCAAATCCCTTTTCAAACCAAAGAGAGCCCCAATTGCAGCAAATAGGACCCCTGTTCCATTTCTTCCCAATTTAGAAGATGAAGCTTATATTGTTGTCAGGAACTTTGTGCGCATCTTTCCTTCATGGAAAGATTATACCGCAGACATAGAACAATTTCCAGTCTTCCTCCGCAACTTACGCGTAAGTAATGTACTAATGTTATTCATGGTAATTACTGCATATGTTTCTGCTGATAGAAGACACAAGATCTCATTCTTTTAAAAAGGCGAGAACCAAACTGGATTGTCAATATGAGCAAGGGTTGGTAGCGCTTTTCCAGCACTCATTGATGAACTATCATTCCTACCTGAGGCAAGCGCACTTCGATGGCAAGCCTCTAAATGAAATTTCTGTAAAGTCTCCGGTGCTACATTTATCACACAGTGACTGGAATAATCTTATTACACATTGGTCTCGTCTGAAGGAAATATGCCCTAGAGGCAATAATAAAGTTGTTATTTATATTTCCTTATATCATGATAAATGTTTATTATTCATGCTAGAATTGTATTAACTGGAAACTTAGTACATGTGTGAATACATAGACAAACAAAGTGTCACTAGTATGCCTCTGCTTGACTAGCTCATTAATCAAAGATGGTTAAGTTTCTAGCCATAGACATGAGTTTTCATTTGATGAACGAGATCACATCATTAGAGAATGATGTGATTGACTTGACCCTTCCGTTAGCTTAGTACTATGATCGTTTAGTTTAATGCTATTGCTTTCTTCATGACTTATACATGTTCCTATGACTATGAGATTATGCAACTCCCGAATACCGAGGAACACTTAGTGTGCTATCAAACGTCACAACGTAACTGGGTGGTTATAAAGATGCTCTACAGGTGCCTCCGATGGTGTTTGTTGAGTTGGCATAGATCGAGATTAGGATTTGTCACTCTGATTGTCAAACAGGTATCTCTAGGCCCTCTCGGTGATGCACATCACTATAAGCCTTGCAAGCAATGTGACTAATGAGTTAGTTGCAGGACGATGCATCACAGAACGAGTAAAGAGACTTTCTGGTAACGAGATTGAACTAGGTATGATGATACCGACGATCGAATCTTGAGCAAGTAACATATCGATGACAAAGGGAACAACGTATGTTGCTATGCGGTTTGACCGATCAAGATCTTCGTAGAATATGTAGGAACCAATATGAGCATCTAGGTTCCGCTATTGGTTATTGACCAGAGATGAGTCTCGATCATGTCTACATTGTTCTCGAACCCGTAGGGTCTGCACGCTTAACATTCAATGACGATACGTATTGTGAGTTATGTGATTTGATGTACCAAAGGTTGTTTGGAGTCCGGGATGTGATCACGGACATGACGAGGAGTCTCAAAATGGTCGAGACATGAAGACTGATATATTGGAAGGTTATGTTTTGACATTGTAAAGGTTTCGGATAGGTTCAGACATTTTCTGGAATACCGGGGGGTTAATGGGCCTTCATGGGCTTTAGTGGAAGAGAGGAGGAGGTGGACAAGTGGAGGGGAGCGCCCCTCCAAGCCCAATACAAATTGGGAGGGGGGCCGACCCCCCCTTTCCTTCTCTCCCTCTTCCCTTTCCTTTCCCTCCTAGTTGGACTAGGAAACGGGGGAACAAACTCCTAGTAGGAGTAGGATTCGCCCCCTTGGGGCGCACCCCATGAGGCCGGCCGGCCCCCTCCTCCACTCCTTTATATACGGGGGAGGGGTGCACCCCATAGACACACAAGTTGATTTCTTAGCCGTGTGCAATGCCCCTCTCCACAGATTTCCAGCTCGGTCATATTGTCGTAGTGCTTAGGCGAAGCCCTGAGTCGGTAACTTCATCATCACCGTCAACAAGCCGTCATGCTGATGAAACTCTCCCTCGGTCTCAGCTGGATCTAGAGTTCGAGGGACGTCACCGAGCTGAACGTGTGCAGATCGCGGAGGTGCCATGCGTTCGGTACTTGATCGATTGGATCGCGAAGACGTTCGACTACATCAACCACGCTACTTAATGCTTCCTCTTTCGGTCTACGAGGGTACATGGACACACTCTCCCCGCTCGTTGCTATGATTCTCCTAGATAGATCTTGCGTGATCGTAGGATTTTTTTGAAATACTACGTCCCCAACAGTGGCATCCGAGCCAGGTCTATGCGTAGATGTTATATGCATGAGTAGAACACAAAAGAGTTGCGGGCGATAATAGTCATACTGCTTACCAGCATGTCATACTTTGCTTCGGCGGTATTGTTGGATGAAGCGGACTAGACCGACATTACATGATCACGTTCATGAGACTGGTTCTACTGCCGTGCTTTGCACACAGCTGGCTAGTCGGTGTCTGTTTCTCCAACTTTAGTTGAATCGAGTGTGACTACACCGGTCCTTGTTGAAGTTTAAAATAGCACACTTGACGAAAAATCGTTGTGGTTTTGATGCGTAGGTGAGAACGGTTCTAGCTAAGCCCGTAGCAGCCACATACTTGCAACAACAAAGTAGAGGACATCTAACTTGTTTTTGCGGGGCTTGCTGTGATGTGATATGGTCAAGACGTGATGATATATAAATTGTTGTATGAGATGATCATGTTTTGTAACAATTATCGGTAACTGGCAGGAGCCATATGGTTGTCTCTTTATTGTATGAAATGCATTCGCCATGTAATTGTTTACATTATCACTAAGCGGTAGCGATAGTGGTAGAAGCAATAGTTGGCAAGACGACAATGATGCTTCGATGGAGATGAAGGTGTCAAGCCGGTGACGATGGTGATCATGACGGTGCTTTGGACATGGAGATAAAAGGCACAAGATGATGATGGCCATATCATATCACTTATATTGATTGCATGTGATGTTTATCCTTTATGCATCATATTTTTGCTTAGTACGACGGTAGCATTATAAGATGATCTCTCACTAAATTTCAAGGTACAAGTGTTCTCCCTGAGTATGCACCGTTGCTATAGTTCGTCGTGCTGAGACACCACGTGATGATCGAGTGTGATAAGCTCTACGTTCACATACAACGGGTGCAAGCCAGTTTTGCACATGCAGAATACTCGGGTTAAACCTGACGAGCCTAGCATATGCAGATATGGCCTCGGAACATCGAGACCGAAAGGTCGAGCATGAATCATATAGTAGATATGGTCAACATAGGGATGTTCACCATTGAAAACTACTCCATCTCACGTGATGATCAGACATGGTTTAGTTGATATGGATCACATGATCAATTAGATGATTAGAGGGATGTCTATCTAAGTGGGAGTTCTGAAGTAATATGATTAATTGAACTTTAATTTATAATGAACTTAGTACCTGATAGTATTTTGCATGTCTATATTGTTGTAGATTAATGGCCCGTGCTACTGTTCGATTGAATTTTAATGCATTCCTACAGAAAGCTAAGTTGAAAGATGACGGTAGCAACTACACGGACTGGGTCTATAACTCGAGGATTATCCTCATTGCTGCATAGAAGAATTACGTCCTAGAAGCACCGCTAGGTGCCAAATCCGTTGTAGGAGCAACTCCAGATGTTATGAACACCTGGCAGAGCAAAGTTGATGACTACTCGATAGTTCAGTGTGCCATGCTTTACGGCTTAGAACCGGGACTTCAACAATGTTTTGAATGTCATGGAGCATATGAGATGTTCCAGGAGTTGAAGTTAATATTTCAAGCAAATGCTCGGATTGAGAGATATGAAGTCTCCAATAAGTTCTACAACTGCAAAATGGAGGAGAATAGTTCTGTCAGTGAACACGTACTCAGAATGTCTGGGTAACAACATCACTTGACTTAGCTGGGAGTTAATCTTCCAGCTGATAGTGTCATTGACAGAGTTCTTCAATCACTGCCACCAAGCTACAAAAGCTTCTTGATGAACTATAATATGCAAGGGATGGTCCCGAGCTCTTCGTGATGCTAAAGGCTGTGGAGGTAGAAATCAAGAAGGAGCATCAAGTGTTGATGGTCAACAAGACCACCAGTTTCAAGAAGAAGGGCAAAGGGAAGATGGGGAACTTCAAGAAGAACGGCAAGCAAGTTGTTGCTCAAGTGAAGAAGCCCAAGTCTGGACCTAAGCCTGAGACTGAGTGCTTCTACTGCAAAGGGACTAGTCACTGGAAGCGAAACTGCCCCAAGTGTTTGGCGGAAAAGAAGGATGGCAAAGTGAAAGGTATATTTGATATACATGTTTTTGATACGTACCTTACTAATGCTCGCAGTAGCGCCTGGGTATTTGATACTGGTTCTGTTGCTAATATTTGCAACTCGAAACAGGGGCTACGGATTTAGCGAAGATTGGCTAAGGATGAGGTGACGATGCGCGTGGAAATGGTTCCAAAGTTGATGTGATTGCTGTCGGCACGCTACCTCTACGTCTACCTTCGGGATTAGTTTTAGACCCGAATAATTGTTATTTGGTGCCAGCGTTAAGCATGAACATCATATCTAGATCTTTTTTAATGCGAGACGATTATTCATTTAAATCAGAGAATAATGGTTGTTCTATTTATATGAGTAATATCTTTTATGGTCATGCACCCTTGATGAGTGGTCTATTTTTACTAAATATTGATAGTAGTGATACACATATTCATAGTATTGAAGCCAAAAGATATAAGTTTAATAATGATAGTGCAACTTATTTGTGGCACTGCCGTTTAGGTCATATTGGTGTAAAGCGCATGAATAAAATCCATGCTGATGGGCTTTTGGAATCACTTGATGCTTGCGAACCATGCCTCATGGGCAAGATGACTAGAACTCCGTTCTCCGAAACAATAGAGCGAGCAACAAACTTGTTGGAAATAATACATACCGATGTATGTGGTCTGATGAGTGTTGATGCTAGCAGCGGGTATCGTTATTTTCTGACCTTCACAGATGATTTGAGTAGATATGGGTATATCTACTTGATGAAACATAAGTCTGAAACATTTGAAAAGTTCAAAGAATTTCAGAGTGAATGGAAAATCACCGTAACAAGAAAATAAAGTTTCTACGATCTGTTCATGGAGGAGAATATTTGCGTTACGAGTTTGGTCTTCATTTGAAACAATGCGGAGTAGTTTCGCAACTCACACCACCCAGAACACCACAGCGTAATGGTGTGTCCGAACGTCGTAATTGTACTTTATTAGATATGGTGCGATCTATGATGTCTCTTACTGATTTACCACTATCGTTTTGGGGTTATGCTTTAGAGACGGCTGCATTCATGTTAAACAGGGCACCATCTAAATCCATTGAGACGACACCATATGAACTGTGGTTTGCCAAGAAACCCAAGTTGTCATTTCTTAAAGTTTGGGGCTGTGATGCTTATGTGAAAAAGCTTCAACCTGATAAGCTCGAAGCTAAATCGGAGAAATGTGTCTTCATAGGATACCCAAAGGAGACTGTTGGATACACCTTCTATCACGGATCTGAAGGCAAGAAATTCATTGCTAAGAATGGATCCTTTCTATAGAAGGAGTTTCTCTCAAAAGAAGTGAAGGGAGGAAAGTAGAACTTGATGAGGTAACTGTACCTGCTCCCTTATTGGAAAGTAATTCATCACAGAAATCAGTTCCAGTGATTCCTACACCAATTAGTGAGGAAACTAATGATGATGATCATGAAAGTTTTGATCAAGTTACTACCGAACCTCGTAGATCAACCAGAGTAAGATCCACACCAGAGTGGTATGGTAATCCTGTTATGTAGGTCATGTTACTTGACCATGACGAACCTACGAACTATGAGGAAGCAATGATGAGCCCAGATTCCGCGAAATGGCTTGAGGCCATGATATCTGAGATGGGATCCATGTATGAGAACAAAGTGTGGACTTTGGTTGACTTTCCCGATGATCGGCAAGCCATAGAGAATAAATGGATCTTCAAGAAGAAGACTGACGCAGATGGTAATGTTACTGTCTACAAAGCTCGACTTGTTGCGAAAGGTTTCTGACAAGTTCAAGGAGTTGACTACGATGAGACTTTCTCACCCATAGTGATGCTTAAGTCCGTCCGAATCATGTTAGCAATTGCCACATTTTATGATTATGAAATTTGGCAAATGGATGTCAAAACTGCATTCCTTAATGGATATCTTTAAAAGAGTTGTATATTTTTTTCGAACCGGGCATGACCCCTTTCCATTGCAAATGAATGGAAATACAAAGTTCTGAGACCAACAGGGGGAAAGGGAAAGAGGTACAGCGAGTTCGAGCACTGAGGAAACCCACTGCGTTCGCTCGTCATCGTAACGAACGCCATGGGGCGAAAACCTAACAGCACCACAGTTCAACACCAAACACTAAAAGTCTATTACAACCAGGCACCAAGACACAGAGGAAAAAGTACGAAAGCTAGGACTTGGCCCAACAGAGGCATTTGAAGCCACACTTGCACAATCATTCTCCCTCGATAGGCCTCCTCACCGCTTCACACATCTTCATCATCTGCATTGTGCTCGACCTGACCATCTCTGCCCCGCTTCGCAGCTCCTTGAGCCCTGCTTCCTGTTGCAAACCTGCCCAGTACAACAAAAAGGAAATCATGGAGAAAACAATCTCAAAGGGAGTTTTAATCTGTTTTCTCTCAAACGTTGCTCGGTTTCGAGCAAGCCAGATCGCCCAACAAACAGCAGCGAGACCCACAGTATAATATCTTCCTCCAGTAGGGAGGAATGTGTTGCACCAAGCGAAATATTGCCAATAACTATTCGGGCACAAGTCAGTTCCCAAAGCCATCCCAAGACATCTCCAAATTACTCTAGCGACCGGGCAGGTGAAAAATAAGTGTTTGGGGGACTCAACCTCATTGCAAAACGAACACTTGGGGTTCCCAGGCCATCTCCTATTCTTCATAACTTGCCTGGTAAGAACAGCATCTTGGGACAACTGCCACATAAAGATTTTGATTTTTAGAGGAATCTTGGCCTTCCAAATCCATTTGTAGTGACAACCACTAAGAGGGTTTTCCAACCATTTATACATGGATTTGGTAGAGAATCCACCATTCCCATTGAGCCCCCAATACACCCGACCCCCCTCGGGACTAAGTTGCAGATTATTAATGTTGTTCCTCATTTCCTCCCATTGCTTCTGGAGGTCAGGAGTGAGCCTTCTCCTCAAGAAGGTGTTAGTTTCCACGTTTTAAGAAGAGTTGTATATGATGCAACCAGAAGGTTTTGTCAATCCAAAAGGTTCTAACAAAGGGTGCAAGCTCCAGCGATCCATTTATGTATTGGTGCAAGCCTCTCGGAGTTGGAATATACGCTTTGATAGTGTGATCAAACCATATGGTTTTATACAGACTTTTGGAGAAGCATGTATTTACAAGAAAGTGAGTGGGAGCTCTGTAGTATTTCTGATATTATATGTGGATGACATATTGTTGATCGAAAATGACACTGAATTTCTGAATAGCATAAAAGGATACTTGAATAAGATTTTTTCAATGAAAGACCTTGGTGAAGCTGCTTATATATTGGGCATCAAGATCTGTAGAGATAAATCAGGACACTTAACTGGAATTTCACAAAGCACATGCCTTGATAAAGTTTTGAAGAAGTTCAAAATGGATCAAGCAAAGAAAGGGTTCTTGCCTGTGTTACAAGGTGTGAAGTTGAGTCAGACTCAATGCCCGACCACTGCAGAAGATAGAGAGAAAATGAAGGTCATTCCCTATGCTTCAGCCATAGGCTCTATCATGTATGCAATGATGTGTACCAGACCTGATGTGTTCCTCGCTATTAGTTTAGCAAGGAGGTACCAAAGTAATCCAGGAGTGGATCACTGGACAGCGGTCAGGAACATCCTGAAATACCTAAAAAGGACTAAGAATATGTTTCTCATTTATGGTGGTGACAAAGAGCTCGTCGTAAATGGTTACGTCGATGCAAGCTTTGACACTGATCCGGATGACTCTAAGTCACAAACCGGATACGTGTTTATATTAAATGGAGGAGCTGTAAGTTGGTGCAGTTCCAAGCAGAGTGTCGTGCCGGGATTTACGTGTGAAGGGGAGTACATAGCTGCTTCGGAAGCAGCAAATGAAGGAGTTTGGATGAAGGAGTTAATATCCGATCTAGGTGTCATACCTAGTGCATCGGGTCCAATGAAAATCTTTTGTGACAATGCTGGTGCAATTGCCCTGGCAAAGGAATCCAGATTCGCAAGAGAACCAAGCACATCAAGAGACACTTCAATTCCATCTGCGATCAAGTCAAGGAGGGAGACATAGAGATTTGCAAGATACCTATGGATCTGAATATTGCAGACCCGTTGACTAAGCCTCTCCCACGAGCAAAACATGATCAGCACCAAGACTCCATGGGTGTTCAAATCATTACTATGTAATCTAGATTATTGACTCTAGTGCAAGTGGGAGGCTGAAGGAAATATGCCCTAGAGGCAATAATAAAGTTGTTATTTATATTTCCTTATATCATGATAAATGTTTATTATTCATGCTAGAATTGTATTAACTGGAAACTTAGTACATGTGTGAATACATAGACAAACAAAGTGTCACTAGTATGCCTCTACATGACTAGCTCGTTCATCAAAGATGGTTAAGTTTCCTAGCCATAGACATGAGTTGTCATTTGATGAACGGGATCACCTCATTAGAGAATGATGTGATTGTCTTGACCCATTCGTTAGCTTAGCACTATGATTGTTTAGTTTATTGCTATTGCTTTCTTCATGACTTATACATGTTCCTATGACTATGAGATTATGAAACTCCTGAATACCGGAGGAACACTTAGTGTGCTATCTGTCGGCGTTCTGGGAACGGGGGTCCCCAGACTTGCCTGCCTGCGGCCCGCGGCGTGGCTCCACTAGGGCCCCATATGGCCCATCTTCATCAGCCAACACTCAAGACCCTCGCAAAGGGCCAAGCCTCGCGAGGCGGACGACGCAAGACCTCCTCGGGAGCGGTCTCACCGGGCAGGCTCGCAAGGGGTGGAGAGATCAAGGCAAGGGGTACTTCGCGAGCTTCCCGTGATGCAAGCCATGACGACCAAGGCCAAGCGAGTGCCAGTGCACACAGTGTCCTCGTTTCCTCTTTGGTGCTAAGGAGGCAAGCGCAGGCGAGGAGTATTAAGGCATCATGCAAAGGTTTCCATATCGGTGCAACAAGACCAAGACCAACAGGACGGCAGGACGGAGGTCGCCGTGGAGCCCAAGACGGCGTCACCACCAGCGTCTTTGGCACGTGAAGATCACCTTTAGTTAGGATAGCTTGTACTAGCTGTGCCCCTTCAAATTGGTCATTGTGGCATCCCTTCGCGCTCAATATTTGGGAAGAGGACCAGGGCCTCTATAAATAGGACTAGCCACCACAAAGGGGGGATCGGTCGATTCCGCCTTCACACTCACCAGCTCGCCAAGCACAAGAACACCTCTCCTTAGGAGGTTGTTCTTCCCTTGTACTGTTCATCATCAGCCCGAGAAGCAATCCACCACCACCACACTGGAATAGGGTATTACACCACATCGGTGGCTCGAACCAGTATAACCTTGCATCTCTTGTGTTTTGAGCTCGTTGAGCTAAGCTTTAAGATCGTGGCGAGGGTGAGGGCGTGATCAGGTAGATAGAAGAGAGACCTTCGTGCGCACCCCAGTGTTCGAACCTCACGGGTTTTCCGTGCCAGGTAGGGGTGCACCAGAGATTTCCTTCCGCCGGTTGATTCGTCAACACTCCGGGACTCCAATGTCCAGCGACCCGAGGGCCAGCACCGACCGCTGGGCAGCTTGGCGTGCCTGGGTGGCGTCGTCTTCCCAAGAAGACATTGACCCTGCGCCCCAGGCAGCACGTGCACCGCCGAATGATGTGGTGTGCGGGCGGCGTGGCCACGCGTTGTTCGCCCTCCCTCCACGCCAAGCGCGGGCAGCCGCAACGGCCTCAAGCCACGTTGTGGCCACAGTGCCGCACACCCAACGGGAGCAGGCAAACATGAGGGTCGCGCTCACAGTGGCTTGGGAGCTCCTGCGTTGCCGGTTAGTGGAGAGCGGTCGGGATGCATTGCTAGAGCATGCCGCCGAGCTCCTGGATGCCGCCGCCTCGGGAGCACCACCCTTCTGCTCCCTGCTTATGCCACAGGACGCGGCCGGATCGCATGGCGGGCCTCACCGCGCCCGCGTGCCCCAGACGCACCAAGAGGCTTCATCGACACCGCTGCGACCAGCACCACAGGGCGCCCACTCGCACCCGCGCCACCTCCGACGGGCGCGGGCATGTGCGTTGCCACCTGCGGCCCCGGCGGGATGCCGCCCTACCATCCTCCGGGCGGTGCGCTGGGTCGGGCAACATGGAGCGTGGGGCACTTCGGCGAGGTCTTCGAGGCAACGGCCTCGGAGGCCTACGTGCCCCGCATGATGAACCAGGAGTACACGATGGAAGACGACCCCGGCTCGTTCCTCGAGCCAGGCTGGGAGGAGGAGGTGCTAGAAGCTGAGGCCTTCCAGGAACCTCCCAGGAGCCTCACTGATCGTGCCGGCGACAACAGCTACAAGGTACCGCTAATTTCTCAAGAGCAAGCTTACGCTAACCATGAGTCGCAAGAGGATCAGGTCACAGCGGCAGATGGTGGCCCTAGCTCGACTGCCTCCCTTCCGCCAGGAGGAGTGCACTGGGGGCTGTAGGGGAGGGGCCAGGAGCAAGGCCCCTCCCTGCACCGCACGGAGCAGAGCGCCCCCCGGAGGTTGGCCCTCTGTCGAGGAGGCGCTGGTGAGCCTTCCCCCGGCAGAGGACCCGTGGTCGCCGAGGGCGCTGCTAGCGTCCCCTTTGCCCCCTGGTGTCGTCCTGGTTTCCGGTCACCCCCAATGGTGGTCGAGGGTGGCGCAAGGCGGGGCCCTCGTCTGGTGATGTGAAGTAAGGCTAGCGCCTGTGAAGGTCTCCACTCGTGACACTCTCACGTAATAATGAGTGGGGATGTACACTCCCCAGGGTCTCTGGAGTGCCGCCCTTGGGCCTCGGGGGCTCCCTCCCATGTCCTAGTGGTAGCACTTAGCTCCGTGCTAGTGAGAAGACAAGAAGACAAGAAGACTAGACTAGGCGTCGGATGCGGCCATTTGCTTTTAACCGCTTTTATGTAGCCCTGCTTTCTTGCTTTGGATTTAAGTTTGGAGTTGAATTTTTTATTGGTGTGCGCGGGGGGTGCCTTTTCTCGTTCATGTGATTTCTTGCATTCTGGATTCTGCCTTAATTCGGAGTTCGCGACTGCTACCTCCCCCTCACGAGCCCCTCGCGAGTGGGGCTGGGCATAGCGCACATGCACCACGCGCATGCCATGCCACGAATGGCGCTTGCTTCTCGCGAGGCCCTCACGGATGGGTCGACAGGCCCCTCAAGAGCTCCTTGGAAACTTGCGACCTCACGAGCCAGTTTGGGACTTGTCCTGGCTAAGGTAAATTACAACAGCAAACTCGCCACAGGACTGGTGGGTTCATGAAAACGCATATTCAGCTTGGCCTAAAAGAATAGAGGCAGTAATCTGTTTACATGAGGGGCTTCCCCTCCCAAAATGCTCTTACAACCTTTCGGGTCGCGCCCGAGCTTTTGCATGCAGGATAAACAATAGGGAAACATGGGGTTAATCGGACATGTCGCTCACGGTGTCTCCCGGGTCGCCTTCAGATGCGTCGCTAGCGTCGCTGTCGGCGTCACCGGCATCACCATCACTGCCGCCGGCATCGCCATCACCATCATCGACCACGTCGCCTTCATCCTTCGTGACCACCACCCAGTCGTCGTCAGAAGCGAAGGCCCTGACCAGCGCATCCACATTATCTTCCACCCACCGCACCAGGTCACCTCGGATGGCCTCCGGCACTGGAGCGATGGCGGCGTCAAAATCAACGTTGGGATAGGTGTTCTGGAGATGGCTGAAGACGCGGGAGAATGCGCGCCCAAGCAGGCTGCGGCTCCTCTCCTAAACAAGCTGGCGAGCTCTCTCGGAACGATTCTCCAGGCACGTCACCACGTCGGTGAAGAAGCGGAGGCGACTGGCGTAGTCGGTCACGTGGGGATGAGGGGCATTTTTGTCGCAGATGTTACCCAGTGCCGTGTTGGGTCTGTTCCTGAGGCCCTGGAGCATGGGGGCGTGCACGCGCTCCAGTGTCCGCTGTTGAAGCACTTCCTCCCTGTTTTGCTGCGCGATGGACTCGGTGTTGGTACCCCGCTGCTGAAGAGGAAGCAGCTTGGTGCGGGCGGAGGCCAGCTCGGCCTGCGCCGAGACCAGGGCGGCTGCGGCGGCCTCCTCGCGCCGTTCTGCCTCAGTTAGCCTGGACTTGAGGGCAGCAGTCCTGCTCGTAGCCTCGGCCTCAACGAGCTTAAGTTTCAGGTCGTACTTGCTCGCAAGATCCGCGCGAGCGTCGGCCACGCGGCGGTCGACCTCCTCCTGGGCCCGGGCCTCGCACGCACCAATGGCATCTTCGCTAGGGCGACTTGGCGCTCCCTCGTATCCAATCGCTCAAACTCAAGGCTACGCTCCATGGCTTCCAGCACAGTGCTTCCTCACGCTTCAGGATCTCTTCCTCCTCGGCAGGCGTCCCCCTCATTGACGCAAGGGCGGCTTGGCGCGCCTCCACCTGCTGCTCCAAGGAAGCGCTCCAGGCTTGGAGCTCCCATGCGCGTTTCTCTGCGATCTCGTGGCGGCGGTCAGCTTCCCGGGCTTCCTCCAAGGCTCGGGAATAGGCCTCGCGCGAGGTTGCAAGAGACACCTTGGCTTTCGCATTGTCAAGCTTGCGCTGATGGCGCCCGAGGTTGATGGCCACCTTCAGCCTACGCCGCTCCTCCATCATCCACAGACCCTCGGCTTCAAGGCGCGCGTCAACGTCCGCAAGTTCTCCATCGAGCCGGCTCATCGCGCCCATCGCCTCCTGAAAGAGCTCATGGCGGACGACACTTTGTTCGCACGCAAACTTAAGCATGCGGTTGATGTCGTCCTCCATCACAGGGGTCGTCGGCGGGATCCGAGGCGGCTCACCCCCTCTCGGTAGGGGGCTGGGGGCTGGCACCCCTACGGCCGCTGACCAGGCCTCGTGAGGGGCCTAGATTTGTGTAGGCCCGCCACTCGAAGAGGAGCCCAGGATCGAAGCCAACCATCCGCCGTCCACGATCAGAGGCGGAGCCTTGGGCATGCTGGCCACGCTCCCAGCAAGGCTGTGAAGGAGAGAAGACAAGGGCACGAGCTTAAGGCGCCTTGCAGGTGAGCTTCCTTCTCCGGTTGACCCCACGCCAGGGGTGGCGTACAGGATTAGGGAGCTCAAGGCTAGCGAGGAAGGCGAGGCGAGAGGAAGTTGCTTCTCAGGAGACTCCACGGCCTTGGCAGGAGGCATCCTGGAGAGCCACCATCAGGAAGGGAAGCAGCACTCAAATAATCACAAGGACAAGGTACTTACTCGTCTATGGCGATGTACTTCCTATGTTTCAACGACCGGATGGTGCCATCACTGCAGCTCGAAGGCCCCTTCCTCTTACGGAGCGCCGCGAAGTCCACGCGGAACCGGCCAAGGCGTTGGACGTGGTGACCAGCGCGGGGCGCGACTGGGGAAGCACCCAAGCAGACAACCTCAGGAGCGTCAAGCTGGGGAGAGCTATCTGGCTCCGCCTCATGATGACCTGTCGAGGTCTCATGAGCTTCAGCCTTGGGAGCCGTAGACTGCATCGCCCTATCAACTGCCGCCTCGGGGCGAGAATCACGGGTTCTCAAGGGCGATGCCTCGGGAGCCTCAGGCGGCGTCGGCACCTCGGCTCCCGCGCCTCCTGCCTCCAGCGGTGCTTGCCTCCCTCCGTCAACTCTTGGGGCAAGCTCGGTGCCGACTACATGGAGGGGAAGCATGATGACGGGGTTCTCATGGGGCCCCACAAGGCCGACTGGGCGCGGCCCCCATGCATCGAAGGAGGGCATCTGCCCCGTGAACTCCACCCTGTTCGGGCAGAGGTATAGAAGACAAACCCCCTGCAGCATATCGCCCGACGAGGGGTGACCGGCCAAGACTTCAAGCACCGTCCTGCGCGCCTCGGGCGGGAGCCCCGACTCCTGAAGTCTCATGCGATCATGGTCGTCGGTCAGGGCCCACATCGGCTGGGAATGGCGTTGGAGTGGGGCGGTGCGGCGTCAGAGGAATTCCTTCACCACCTGGGGTGCAGTCACGCCAAGGTCCTTCAACCTCTTCAACCGGAGCCAGACGAAGGAGAGGCGAGGGTTCACGAGCCTCTCGTGGCCCAGCCGTAGTTGGGGACGTCGGGCGACGATGGAGGAGAGAGGAGGGGCTGAGCACCCCACGTCCACATACACCCACCGCGTCCGAAACCCGCTCGCGGACGGTGGGAGATCAAAATCAATCCCCGAGCCGGACGTCTCCGCCACAGCCTGGAAGCCCAGGCACCCCGAGCACTGCGAGGGGTCAGTCAGGTGTAGCGAGAAGAAATGACGCAGGAGGGCCACGGAAGGGGCAATGCCCACCATGGCCTCTCAAACAAAGGCGAAGACGGTGAGAAGGGCAACAGAGGGATCAAGGTGCAGCATATGGATCTGATAATGGGAAAGCACGGCGTTGAAGAAGGCGCAAAAGGGAGGAACCAGGCTAGCCCATAGGGCATCAACGAAGAACTGAACTTCAGTGGATGTCCTATCAATGGCGGCTCGGGACGCAGGCCAGGCCACCGTCCCTCCCCATTCATTGAAGCTAGTGGCGAGCGCACTCCATGGCCTCCTGATTGAGCACCCGTGATTGACCGACGTCGGGCTCAATCGTCAGGGGCGGATTGGCCAAGGACATATGCTTCTTCCCTTTCTTTGTTCGGTTCGGTGCCATGGCGATGGAGGAGATTGAACTCGAGTCGGATTGAAAGAGGAAGCTGGGGTTTGAAGAAGCGGAGGAGTTGGGGAGCGCGCTGCCTGCGAGGGGGAAATAACTGTGTAGGGTGTCGTGGCCGCCTAGCCAGGCGGATATCAAGGAAGCATGGGGAAGCGGAGACGCCCACGTCCAATCAATTTCCACGCATCGACCAAGGCCGCAGTTGGGGCCCGCGGCGCTCCGCACTTGCCCGTTGGCTTCATCTCGAAGCCAAGTCCGAGCGCACCTTGGGCCCGGGGGCTACTGTCGGCGTTCTAGGAACGGGGGTCCCCAGACTTGCCTATCTGCGGCCCACGACGTGGCTCCACCAGCGGCCCCGTACAGCCCATCTTCATCAGCCAACACTCAAGACCCGCACGAAGGGCCAAGCCTCGCAAGGCGGACGATGTAAGACCTCCTCGGGAGCGGTCTCACAGGGCTAGCTCACGAGGGGCGGAGAGATCAAGGCAAGGGGTACCTCGCAAGGTTCCCGTGACGCAAGCCAAGACGACCAAGGCCAGGCAGGCGCCAGCGTGCACAATGTCCTTGTTTCCTCTTTGGTGCTAAGGAGGCAAGCGCAGGCGAGGAGTACCAAGGCATCAGGCAAAGGTTTCCATATCGGTGCAACAAGACCAATACCAGCAGGATGGCAGGATGGAGGTCACAGTAGAGCCCAAGACGGCGTCACCACCAGCGCCTTTGGCAGGGGAAGACCACCTTTAGTCAGGATAGCTTGTACTAGCTGCCCCCCTTAAAATTGGTTGTTGTGGCATCCCTTCCCGCACATGCATGTTATATTCATCAAAATCATCATGTGTAATGGTAAAAGGCAACTCATCAATATAATCCTTAATAAGCGCAAACTTCTCTGATATAGTGTAATTGGGAGAATTCAAAAACATAATAGGACTATCATGTGTGGGTGCAATAACAACAATTTCATTCTGAACATAAGGAACTATAACAAGTTCATCTCCATAAGCATAATACCTATTGGCATCATGGCCACAAGCATAGAAAGCATCAAGTTCATCAAAAAGGGATATTTCAAACGAATCGAAGGGATCATAGCAATTATTATAGCAATCATCCTTCGGTAATCACAAAAGGAAATTAAACAATGTATGAGTTGAAGAGTTACTCTCATTATAAGGTGGGCACGGGTGATAATCCCCAAGTGCAGGGAACCATCGTAGCAATTGCCAAAGGTGGAAGTGATAAGTATGGAGTGTCGAACCCACAAGGAGCTAAAGGTAAGATCAATATTCTCTCAAGTCCTATCTGCCACTGATACGACTCTACGTACACCGAACATTTGCTTCCAACTAGATACGAGAAATAAAACTACGTTGTGGGTATGAAGAGGATAACTTTGCATGATATCGGAGAGCTAAAATATAAAAGTAGGTGTTGTTATCATAAATTTAGAATATATTACTAAATATTATAAATAGCGAGTGTGGAATAATGATGGATTGGTGTGCGGAATTATCCTAGGCAATTGTTAACAAGACCAGTAGTCGTCATTGCAATTTCATATGAGGGAGAGGCATAAGCTAACATATTTTCTCTTCTTGGATCATATGCACTTATGATTGGAACTCTAGCAAGCATCCGCAACTACTAAAGATCATTAACTACTAAAGATCATTAAGGTAAAATCCAACCATAGCATTAAAGCATCAAGTCCCCTTTATCCCATACGCCATAACCCCCTTACTCGGGTTATGCTTATGTCACTCAAGCAACCCACTATAAGCGAATCATGAACGTATTGCAACACCCTACAGCGGGAATCCCTCATGCTTGCGCGACACAGAGGGTACAATAGGACAGCACCAAAATAAAACATACAACTCGTACCAATCTAGATCATCAATCAACCCAAAGACAAAAGATATCTACTCAAAACATCATAGGATGGCAACACATCATTGGATCATAATATGTGGCATAAAGCACCATGTTCAAGTAGGGATTACAGCGGGGTGCGGGAGAGTGGACCGCGTAAAATAGATGAGGATGGTGATGATGATGGTGATGTTGATGAAGACGATCACCGCAGTGATGATTCCCCTCCCGATGGCACTCCGGCGCCACCGAGAGAGAGGAGGAGAGGTCCTCTCCCTTGTGCTTCCTCCTCCATGGCCTCCCCCTGAATGGGGAGAGATTCTCCCTCTGGTCCTTGGCCTTCATGGCGATGATGGCCCCTCTGGGATCCTCCTCCATGGCCTCCGGTGATGATGGCCCCCTCCGGCAGGGTGCCAAAGAGGGCCTAGATTGATTTCTCGTGGCTACAGAGGCTTGCGGCAGCGGAACTTCCTATCTAGGTTATTTCCCGAAGGTTTCTGTATTTATAGGAGAGGTTGGCATTGATTTCACGTTAGGGGAGTCTCCGGGCTGTCCACGAGGCAGGGGGGCGCGCCCCAGGGGGGTGGGCATGCCCCCCACCCTCGTGGGCAGCCCGGGACTCTTCTGGCCCAACTCTTGCACTCCAGGGGCTTCTTTTGGTCCATAAAAATTCATCAAAAATTGGCACGTCAATTGGACTCCGTTTGGTATTCCTTTTCTATAAAACTCAAAAACAAGGAGTAAACAGAAACTGGCACTAGGCTCTAGGTTAATAGGTTAGTCCCAAAAATCATATAAAATAGCATATAAATGCATATAAAACATCCTAGATGGATAATAAAATATCATGAATACTTCATAAATTATAGATACATTGGAGCCGTATCAGCATCCCCAAGCTTAATTCTTGCTCGTCCTCGAGTAGGTAAATGATAAAAGAAATAATTTATGAAGTGTGAATGCTAGCAGGTGCACAAGTTTGATCAATGATAATTTCAATCACCTTTTCTAGCATCATTATATGTCATAACAATAGCTCATCTCATAAAACTTCTCATGATCAAGTAACAAGCTATTCACATGTTAAGATATAGATCATAAACTTACTTGAAACTAACAAACAGTGCTCTTAGTCATCACACAATTGCAATTCATCTTATTTTCAGGAAGGGTCTATGTAAGATTTGATTTAGCAAATCCCACATATTCAACTATCATATAGTCTTTCACAATTGCTAACACTCATGTGATATTTATGGGTTCAAAGATTTAATCGGACACAGAGAAAGATAGGGGCTTATAGTTTTGCCTCCCAACCTTTTACCTCAAGGGTAATGTCAACAATAATACTTTATGGAAACCTACATCCAAGTGGATATATATATCCGGATCGCTCCAACACAAAGTGCTTGCCAAAGGAAAAAAAGTGTAAAAAGGAAAGGTGAAAATCACCATGACTCTTGTATAAGGGTAGAAGATAAAAGTAAAGATAGGCCCTTCGCAGAGGGAAGCAAAGGTTGTGATTTTAAGGTTGGATGCACAAATTCTTAATGCAAAAGAGTGTCACTTTATATTGCCTCTTGTGATAGAGACCTTTATTATGCAGTCCGTCGCTTTTATTTCTTCCCTATCACAAGTTCGTAAAATCTTATTTTCTTCGCACTAATAGATCATACATATTTAGAGAGCAATTTTTATTGCATGCACCGATGACAACTTACTTGAAGGATCTTACACAATCCATAGGTAGGTATGGTGGACTCTCATGGAAAAACTAGTTTAAGGGATATTCGGAAGCACAAGTAGTATCTCTACTTGGTGCAAAGAATTTGGCTAGCATGAGGGGGAAAGGCAAGCTCAGCATGTTGGATGATCCATGACAATATACTTTGTTTCAGATATAAGAAAACAAAACCCATTATGTTGCATTCCTTGTCCAACATCAACCTTTTAGCATGTCATATTTTAATGAGTGATCACAATTATAAAATATGTCCAAGATAGCATATTTATATGTGAAATCTCTCTTCCTTCAATATTCTTTGATGAATTGTTCAAGTGACCAATTCTGCGTTTGCTAACTTTCTATAAGTTTACTACCTATACTTATTACGTGTTAAGTCATTACTCCCCATGGTATAAGCATATGAAACATATATAAATTCATATTTATGATATTCACTTCATTCAACCATTTACTCATAGGATATACGTGAAACACGTGACTAAATGACAAACTACTCCAAAAGATATAAGTGAAGAACACTGAGTAGTCAAATAATTAACTAGCCATGTGAGAATTCTTTTTCATTCAAGATTTCAGATCCAATGATTTTATTAAAACGGCAAGTAAAAATGAAAATACGCTCCAAGCAAAACACATATCATGTGACAAATAAAAATATAGCTCCGAGTAAGGTATACCGATAGTTTTGAAGACGAAAGAGGGGATGCCTTCCGGGGCATCCCCAAGCTTAGGCGCTTGAGTCTTCCTTGAATATTACCTTGGGATTCCTCGGGCATCCCCAAGCTTAGGGTCTTTCCACTCCTTATTCTCCTCATATCAATATCTCACCCAAAGCTTGAAAACTTCAATCATAGAAAACTTAACGGAACTTCGTGAGATAGGTTAGTATGATAAAGAGCAAACCATTCACTTTGGTACTATAAAAGACAAGTTTCATAATCTTTCTCACACAATGCATAATGTACCATACCATTTCTACAATTTATATTGAGAAATATAAGCAATAGAAACTAGAAAACAAGCAAACTATGCAATGATAACAGAATCTGTCATAAACAGAACAGTCTGTAATGATCTGAACAGAAACCATACTTCTGCTACTCCAAAAATTATGAAATAAGTTGGTGGACGTGAGGAATTTGTATATTAATCATCTGCAAAAGAAATCAACCTAAAATCACTCTTCAGTAAAAAAAATGGCTTCTATTCTCGTGAGCGCAAAGTTTCTGTTTTTTACAGCAAGATTGCAAAGACTTCACCCATGTCTTCCCAAAGGTTCTACTTGGCACAAACACTAACTAAAAGATAAAATAACATCTAACCAGAGGCTAGATGAATTATTTATTACTAAACAGGAACAAAAATCAAGAAATAAAAATAAAATTGGGTTGCCTCCCAACAAGCGCTATCGTTTAACGCCCCTAGCTAGGCATGATGATTTCAATGATGCTCACATAAAAGATAAGAATTGAAACGTAAAGAGAGCATCATGAAGAATATTACTAGCACATCTAAAACTAACCCACTTACTATGCATAGGGATTTTGTGAGGACACAATTTAAGGGAACAAGAGTCAACTAGCATAGGAAGGCAAAACAAGTATAACTTCGAAACTTTAAGCACATAGAGAGGAAACTTGATATTATTGCAACTCCTACAAGCATATATTCCTCCCTCATAATAATTTTCAGTAGCATCATGAATGAATTAAACAATATAACCATCACATAAAGCATTCTTTTCATGATCTACAAGCATAGAAAATTTTCTATTCTCCACATAAGTAAAATTCTTCTCATTCGGAATAGTGAGATCACTAATTCCTAAAGTTGACACTCATCCAAACCCACTTTAGATGATAGTGTTATTCATACTGCAAAAGATATAAGTGAAGTTCATGGAGCATTCTACAATTAATATAGACTAACCAATATCCAAGCTCAAAATATGTAAGTGAAGCACACGAAGCATTCTATAAAACCATACTCAAAAGATTTAAGTGAAGCACAAAGAGCAATTCTATAAGATCATGCTTAAAAGATATAAGTGAAGCACATGAAGTATTCTATAAATCAATGAAAGGATAACTCATACTATCATGGTTCTTAAAGGAATAAAAACACAAAGGACACAAATCATGTGAACAAAACAAAAACCGAGGTATGCCGATATTTGTTGAAGAAGAAAGATGGGATGCCAACCGGGGCATCCCCAAGCTTAGATGCTTGAGTCTCCTTTGAAATATTTACTTGGGGTGCCTTGGTCATCCTCAAGCTTGAACTCATGCCACTCTTTATTCTTCTCATATTGATAGCTCCTCGATCTTCGAACACTTCATCCACACAACACTTCAACAAAAACTTTGTGAGATCCGTTAGTGTAATAAAGCAAACTACCACTTTAAGATACTGTAATGAACTCATTCTTTATTTATATTGGTTTTAAACCTACTGTATTCCAACTTCTCTATGGTTCATACCCGCCCGATACTAGCCATAGATTCATCAAAATAAGCAAACAACACGCGAAAAACAGAATCTGTCAAAAACAGGACAGTCTGTAGTAATCTGGAAGTTTAGTAAACTTCTGTAACTCCAAAAATTATGAAATAAATATGAAAATTTGAAAAATTTGCACAGAATTAATTTTCAAAAAGTTTCAGACTCATTTCACCTTCCAGTAAAAAATGTAAAATCATGCGCTACAGCCAAAGTTTCTGTTTTTGTTCTGCACATAGTAAACAAGCAATCTAATCATCCTAAAACCAAAGCTTGGCACATTATTTTTATAATACAATGGATATATACAAGGGGATAAGTATTTAAAGAGAAACTTCCATGAAAAATTCTACATTGTTTCCGTGAGCATGAACACAAGTGCTCAAGGTCGACCCTCACTTCTTCAATGCATAACTTTCCAATCACTTCTCTTTTTGAAAAACTTTTTTAGGCATGAGAGGCAAGTGAATTTTTTTTTGTATTTTCATTCTTTAGTTTTTTTGTATGTTTCACCCACAACTAAATAGAAACAAAAAGTAAAAACAAAATCTACTTAGTGAAGAAAGCAAACAGGCACACACGAGAATATCATACCCACGCTATTGCTCCCCCGGCAATGGCGCCAGAAAAGAGCTTGATAATCCCCAAGTGCAGGGAATCATCGTAGCAGTTTCCAAAGGTGGAAGTGATAAGTATGGAGTGTCGAACCACAAGGAGCTAAAGGTAAGATCAATATTCTCTCAAGTCCTATTTGCCACTGATACGACTCTAAGTACACCGAACGTTTGCTTCCAACTAGATACGAGAAATAAAACTACGTTGTGGGTATGAAGAGGATAACTTTGCATGATATCGGAGAGCTAAAATATAAAAGTAGGTGCTGTTATCATAAATATAGAATATATTACTAAATATTGTAAATAGCGAGTGTGGAATAATGATGGATCGGTGTGCGGAATTATCCTAGGCAATTGTTAACAAGGCTGGTAGTCGTCATTGCAATTTCATATGAGGGAGAGGCATAAGCTAACATACTTTCTCTTCTTGGATCATATGCACTTATGATTGGAACTCTAGCAAGCATCCGCAACTACTAAAGATCATTAAGGTAAAACCCAACCATAGCATTAAAGCATCAAGTCCCCTTTATCCCATACGCCACAACCCCCTTGCTCGGGTTTATGCTTCTATCACTCAAGCAACTCACTATAAACGAATCATGAACGTATTGCAACACCCTACAGTGGGAATCCCTCATGCTTGCGCGACACGGAGCGCACAATAGGACAACACCACAATAAAACATACAACTCGTACCAATCTAGATCATCAATCAACCCAAAGACAAAAGATATATACTCAAAACATCATAGGATGGCAACACATCATTGGATCATAATATGTGGCATAAAGCACCATGTTCAAGTAGGGATTACAGCGGGGTGTGGGAGAGTGGACCGCATAAAATAGATGAGGATGGTGATGATGATGGTGATGTTGATGAAGACGATCACCGCGGCGATGATTCCCCTCCCGATGGCACTCCGGCGCCACCGAGAGAGAGGAGGAGAGGTCCTCCCCCCTGTGCTTCCTCCTCCATGGCCTCCCCTGGATGGGGAGAGGTTCTCCCTCTAGTCCTTGGCCTTCATGGCGATGATGGCCCCTCTGGGATCCTCCTCCATGGCCTCTGGTGATGATGGCCCCCTCCGGCAGGGTGCCAGAGAGGGCCTAGATTGATTTCTCATGGCTACAGAGGCTTGCGGCGGTGGAACTTCTGATCTAGGTTATCTCCCGAAGGTTTCTGTATTTATAGGAGAGGTTGGCGTTGATTTCACGTCAGGGGGGTCTTCGGGCTGTCCACGAGGCAGGGGGCGCCCCCCTACCCTCATGGGCAGCCCGGAACTCTTCTGGCCCAACTCTTGCACTCCAGGGGCTTCTTTTGGTCCATAAAAATTCATCAAAAATTGGCACGTCAATTGGACTCCGTTTGGTATTCCATTTCTGTAAAACTCAAAAACAAGGAGAAAACAGAAACTGGCACTGGGCTCTAGGTTAAGAGGTTAGTCCCAAAAATCATATAAAATATCATATAAATGCATATAAAACATCCTAGATGGATAATATAATAGCTTCAATACTTCATAAATTATAGATACGTTGGAGACGTATCAACGGGTGATCAATCCGCTCTTCCTCCTTTTGTCCTTCGCTCTCCTTGTCATCTTTTTCATCTAATGAGCTCTCAGTTTCAACAATTTCTTCTTCCATGGATTCCTGCAAAATATTAGTCTCTTCTTGGACAGCGGAGACTTTCTCAGTAAACGCATCAATAACAGCATTGTATTCATAATTCTCATAGCAATATTTAAGTATAGCAAAAAATTTAGGCCAATAAACATCATCATCAAAAGCTTCATACTTTTCAAACAAAGATTCAATTTCATAAGCACCCTCAAAAGCAACGAATTATTCTATTTGTTCCACATCATAGTAATCATATATACCATTAGCATAAGAAGCCAAGGTTTCATTATCATTAAATCTACAAGAAAAGGGAAGGTGTAGAGCCTTCATCCTAGAGCAACAAGTATAATCATATCTCAAGCATAAATTCCGAGCATACCAATGCAACATATTAATTTGATCCCATAACAGTTTCCCTTTTTGAGTCAAGCGATAATCCCTAAAGTATTCACGTTGATCCAACGTGTCTCCCATTATATAATTGAATGGGGTTTTCTTAGGAATATTAAAGTAGTGCATAATATCTTTCACATAAGGAGCATGGGGGTTTTAGGAGGTTCCCCATCTCCGTGAGTAGCAAGTACACCTAGTTTTTTGGTATTTCGTGTTCCATATCCATCACTAAAGATAGAGAACAACTTAGAACAGCAAATAAAATCTACTTAGTGATAAAGCAAACAAGCACACACGAGAATATTCACCCCACACTATTGCTCCCCGGCAACGGCACCAGAAAAAGGTCTTGATAACCCACAAGTACAGGGGATCAATTGTAGCCTTTCTCGATAAGTAAGAGTGTCAAACCCAACGAGGAGCTAAAGGTAGAACAAATATTCCCTCAAGTTTTATCGGCCACTTGTACAACTCTACGCACGCGTAACGTTCACTTTACCTAGAATAAGTATGAAACTAGAAGTACTTTGTAGGTGTGATAGGATAGGTTTACAAGATAATAAAGAGCACGTAAATAAAAACTAGGGGCTATTTAGATAAAGACATAACTAATTTAGTTTTAGTAGAGAGTTTTTTGTCACGCAAGAAAGTTATTTGTCCCTAGGCAATCAATAACTAGATCGATAATCATTATTGCAATTTTATATGAGGGAGAGGCATAAGCTAACATACTTTCTCTGCTTGGATCATATGCACTTATGATTGGAACTCTAGCAAGCATCTGCAACTACTAAAGATCATTAAGGTAAAACCCAACCATAGCATTATAAGGTATCAAGTCCTCTTTACTTCCATACGCAAACAACCTACTTACTCGGGTTTAAGCTTCTGTCACTCTAGCAACCCACCATAAGCGAATCATGAGCATATTGCAAACCCTAAGCGGGGATCCCTCACGCTTGTGCGACATGGAGAGCACCATAGGACATCACCAATAATGAAACATGCAACTCAAACCAATCACGACCATCAATCAACCCATAGGACAAAACGCATCTACTCAAACATCATAGGATAGCCATACATCATTGGGAAATATATATAGCATTGAGCACCACGTTCAAGTAGAGATTAAAATGGGGAGAAGGGGTGTTACACTGCTGCATAGAGGGGGAGAGAGTTGGTGATGACGGCGGTGAAGTTGTTGGTGTAGATCGACGTCATGATGATGGCCCTGGCAGGGTTCCGGTGCCACCGGGGGAGAGGGGGAGAGAGACCCCTATTCTCCTTCTTCCTTGACCTTCCCCCTAGATGGGAGAAGGGTTTCCCCTCTGGTCCATGGCCTCCAAGGCGGCGGAGGGGCAAGAGCCCTCCGAGATTGGATCTCTCTCTCTCTCTCTCTCTCTCTGTTTCCTTTTGTTCTGCATTCCCAGATTCTGGCCTTTCACCGTTTCTTAAATTCCTGGAGATCCTAACTCCAATTGGGCTGAAATTTTAACACAATTTTTATCTGGATGTTAGCTTTATTGTGCCATAATAAGGGAACCAACCGCCTTACGGGGTGACCAAAAGGGCCCAGGGCACGCCCTACCCCCTAGGCGCGCCCCCTGCCTTGTGCCCCCCCCCCCTCGGGCATCGTCTCGCGGTGATTCTTTTTCCCAAAATTCAGATATATTCCAAAAAAATATCTGTACGCTTTTATCTTGTTTGGACTCCATTTGATATGGATTTTTTGCGAAACAAAAAACATGCAACAAACAGGAACTGGTACTGGGCACTGGATCAATATGTTAGTCCAAAAAATAGTATAAAAAGTTGCCAAAAGTATGTAAAAGTTGTAGAATATTGGCACGGAACAATAAAAATTATAGATATGATGGAGACGTATCAAGCGGCGGGGCAATGGATGAGATCGACGGCGGTTGAACCTGAGGGATTGGGAGTGGGCAACTTAACCTATGACATAGCCCACCTCAGGTTGTCGCAGTCGACGACCTCGATCTCATAGCTGGCGTCCGCGACATACCCGCATACTCTAGTGCGCTGATTGAGTGCCTGCGACCAGTAATGGTCGCCAGCTTCCTCGGTGACGTCGGGCAAAGAGACCGCGATACACCTCTTTTGGGCCAGGTGCTCCTTGAGCTCCACGGATGCTCTGGAGTGGGGGATGGGATGGGGATCTGTGGGAAAGGGGACGTTTGGCAGGCGTCATCTAAGAAACTCAGGGCGGCCTGGGTATGGAGATCAGTGGGTAAGCTGCATGGGCAAACCAGCAGAAGTTGACAATGGAGGCCTTGAGGCGGTGGCGGCGACCTTGCTAGGGTTTCGAGCGAGGGAGGGTGTGTGTGTGTGTGTGCGCGCGCGCCCGAGAAGGTTTTGGTGTGTGTGTGTGTGTGTTGAGGGGGGCGGGGGTGTGTTTGTGGAAATGACGCAGCTACTAAAATTTTTACTATGCGGGAGTGAAATGCCGGGGCTGTTGAAAATTTGGATGATGGTGCATCGCACATGGTCCGGAGATAACAGTTGTGTGTTATGAAACAGAAAAACCCTCGAGGAGGGGCATATATTTTGGAGGGATGCAAGCGGGATTGGGAACAAGAAACATCCCACATGGTTGAAACATAATAACCATGTGTTATCAAACAGAAAAAAGCTGCAGGAGGGTAGATATTTTTGAGAGGGGAAGCCTCGTGGAGCCCAATGTACTATGCGGATGTGCATGACAGGGGCACGGGCGTGGCACACGGTTAGTGTGAGTGAACTGTGTCTGTTGCATCATCCGACTTATCTAATGATCATAAATTTGGCAAAAAATGACGCATGAGAGGGTCAGAACACGAACACACTTGCATGTGGACCAAATATATGTATGAAAAGGGTGGTTTGATGTTCAAATACCAAATGCAACTTCGTTGTGGCACCTATCTTGCAAAGCGCACGGTATTGCTTGCCCCCCTCGTATCGGTAGGAAGAGAATATAAGCTATGAATGCATGCCCCCCACCGAGGTTCACCTAGCAAAGTGCAAAGTAGCAGCCCCCCCCCCCCACACACACCCACTTTCAGTCGGCAGGCCAGAGAGGCATCTCACCAAGATGGATCGTAAAACGGACCAAGAACAATCCACCTTGGTCACACAACCTCTCTCTTGTTGTTAGTCAAAGTGATGGCCGTCCATGTGACCCCGGAGATGGGCTAGCTCGCCAATAATCATGCAAGTAGCTAGTCCCCAAAGACAACCACTGCCTGCGTGTGGCCCCAACATATGTATGGATAGGTGTGTTTTGAATACACAATGGAACAACTTTGATGTGGCACCATGCTTTCAAACCAGAAATCCCCACACTTAGTGAGGGTTAGGTTGACGATGCATATGTATGTCACACCACACTTCAAGCCAATGACGGGGATTCATGCGTGCATGCGTGCATAGTATGTGCTCAAACTTAATTAGGTCTGAATCTCACCATGACCTATACTACGATAACACAAACCAAAGGGCGTATCCGCCATGGTAACCTATCTTGTTGCGGTCAAGGTGATCATGGATGTCCACGCGGGCCCACGAATATATAGGCTTGTCGCCGATAACCACGCAAGGGAATGTACCGTTTGAAGACAACCACTACATGCATATGTATGGAGGTGATGCGTGCATGCATGTTTGAATACCATTTCACAACATTGATGCGGCGCGTGCGTCGAAAATCATACAGTCCCCACACAGAGCGAGATCGGTTCATGACATGTCGTGGTACTAGCCACTTCGACTCGATGGGAGGGATTCATGCTTACACATGCATGTGTGTGCTCAAACTATATCATGTCATCCCAGAGCATGACCTATATATATACCGTATTACAAACAAAGAAATCCCCTCCTAAGTCAAATTAACCTCTCTCGTTGTCAGGCAAAGTAGTGATGGACCAAGCGGGCCCACAGATGGAAAGCATCGATATCGCTGGTAACCGCTTAAGTGGGTGCGAGAGGACAACCACATCACTTTGCATGTGGGCCAAACATATGTTGAATACCCAAAATGCACAACTTTGATGTGGCACAAGCCTCGAAAACCGTAGAGTGCCCACACAGAGCAAGGTTCATGAAGCATACTACATATGATGGTCCCCTTCCCCCTATTCGACGCATAGTATATGCTCCTACCGCAATACAACCCATAAAGAATCCTCCTTGATGGTGAAGTTAATTAACCTCTCCCGATGTAGTTCAAAGTGATGCATGCATCGATGATGGCCTCGTGGGCCCACAAATGGAAGCGTCACACGTGAGTGTCCTAGGATAACCACCGCCTGCATGCATGTGGCCCAAAGAGGTGTTGTGTGATGTTTGAATAGACAATTTCACAACTTCGATGTGGCACGTGCCTCGGAAACTGAAAAGTCCTGACACTGAGTGAGGTGTACGTGTTCACGGACGTGTATGTATAGTATATATGCTAGTCCCCTCCCACCTCTTCGACGCATACAAAATATATACTCCCACCATAACACAAATAAAAAATATTTGAATTTGCTGGTCAAATTAACCTCACTGCCGGTTGTTCATCAAAGTGATGGACGGCGACCTCGCCGGACCACAAAAAGCATCACACATGAGTATCGAGTGTCGTGTAGGACAACCATCGACTGCATGTGGCCAACACATGTATGTATGAAAGGGCCGTGTAATGTTTTAAAAAACAAATTCATGACTCTGATGTGGCACCTACCTCACAAAACGGCCAACCCACATGGTGGCTCATGACTCGTAGTGTACTGCGAGCCACCCACCACCCCCAGACGCACACACCCACACACACACCACGAATCCACCGCAACTACGATGCATGTTAAATTATCCCGTGGTGAACATATGTTACCAAAGGAGGGACAGTTTAATTAGAAAAACAAAGATCATTAAGACGTTTTAGTACATTGATTGATTTTCTAGGGGTTTAATGTGCAAAAATCAAACTTGAGCTACATGCACATGTGACAGTGCACCTAAATGGATTGCAAAAACACATGTATCTCACTGGGTGCATGTTTACTCCCCATGCAAGAAATTTCAAACATTGAGAATCTTGATTTCTAAATTCTAGTACATCCAAAACATATTTGAAATTCATGAAACTTATCGTGTTGTCATATGGACACCAATACAAAGTGGCATTGTACTTTTTTGTCAAATTTGAGACCAATTTTGATGTAATCTTTATCTTCTTGCAAACAGGAGATTATTAATAATTGGGAACCAATATCCCTAACGGATTATTTATTCGAATCTTGAGCGTTAGACCAACAATGGATACGTGCCATGCTTCGTTTAGGCAATAAAGCGACAACATTAATCATCCAAATAGAAAAAATATATGTGCCGCCACGCGACCACTACTAGGGAAAAGCCTAGCAGTAGCGCGGGTTTTAGGCCTATTAGTAGCGCGGGAAGGAGCACTACTGATAAGGCGCTACAGCTAAAGCTTAGCAATAGCACGCCTAGATCCACGCTACTGCTAAATTGACTTAGTAGTAGCGCTTCTTCAGAACAGCGCTATTGGTAATTAGTAGTAGCGCTTCTCCTTTCCCGCGCTACTACTATTATTTAGTATTTTATTTATTTTTTATTTCATGTTGTATTCATAGACCTTTACACAAGTTTTCATACAACAGGAATTTAGAGATTGTTTTTACATCATAATGAGTTATTACATCACGGGGTGAAAGAACCGTGGACTAGTTTCAAGTGGATGTCCATCCACTTGAAACTAATCCGCGGTTCTTTCACCCAATGATATAATAATATCATCATCATCATCATATCATTAACAACTTATCATCATAATACATCATTGTCATATAACACCTCCTCAAGATCATCGTTTTCATCAATGACATCACATAGCAAATTGGTCACTAGTCGTAATCACAAGTACTCCTCATTATCAACTCTAACACATTACCACATAATAAACATATTGTACCTCATAGGACCTACTACATTCGATTAAGACCTACTACATTTTCTAAGGTAAAATAGCAAAAAACAAGATAGCCCCTGACTCTCCATTATGGAGAATGGAGATTAGCCTGTCTCCAATTCTTGCCTTTCGCTGAATGTTACTTCCAAGAACCTCCTTGCGAATGTCCATACATTTCTTCCATTCTTTGATGAACATGTGTTCACCGGTTTTAGAAATCCGATATGCACAGGTGAGCTCCCTAGATTTACCTGGCAGTATGTTCAGAACTGAGAGGCGACCATTCAGAGACATCAGATGAGGCACACAATCCATCGGGAGTTTCTGTTGAAAAACATAATAATAACTTCGTAGTTAGCAATGATGTACTAGTTTTAGAAGTATGCAAAAGATGCACGGATGTCGTAATAGTAAAAAATCTTACCAGGGTATCTCCAGAGAAGTTACCGTGGTTCAACACATGCACTAGTGGCACGTATTCACCATAATTTGGAGGAGTTCGATAATAGTTATTGTAATTCTCAAGAAGAGTACAAAATGCGATCAGATGATTTTTCTCCTTATACGTTAATTCGGTGCCATCGGTGTAGTGGGTTTTATCTACCATCTTCCGCACAGTCTTTGAAGAATCAAAATAAGCTGTCAATGGAAATAAGCTATCAACTATTTTGAAATAAAGAATATAAATTAGTTAATAACTATGTTTGAGAAACTCACATAGCGGTACAATCGGAAGCGTATCAACAAGGACCCAAATGTCCATATTGTCTTGCTCGATGTCAGGATCACCAAGATCCATGGTGACAATCATACCCTCATAAAAACCATACATTTTGCAAAGTGCTTCCCAATTTTGGCAACCAAAATGGGTTACGCTCTGAGCATTGCACAGATTTACTTCAAAATCCATATCATGATGGGTCCTTAGGTGTATTTTCTTTGTTTCAAAATTTTCATGGTCTTCAAAACCCATCCTCTCCAAGACATAGCATCTTGCATGGCATGGGATAAGCTAGTCGAATTGTAAAATATGAAAATTAGACGTTGAAATAGTTGAAGTCATGCTTAATTACGAAAAAAACACTTGTCGTTGTTGCGTACCGTTTCAACATCGAAGGTCTCCTCGAGCTTAATGCTGAAGCGCCGATCTTCGTCCAGCTCAACGAACCTGTCGCACATACCTCGATCGTCGTGGCACCAGCTGCACTCCCCCGGGAGACTGTCGTCGTCCGAGTACGACATTTCCTACATTCATAATTCAAAGATTAAACGTGTACATATTCTAGCACAAGTCATGCCAGAATTCACGAAAAAAATCCGGCATGACCTTTGCTAAAAAAGGACATATCGAGCGCCTGAAATTTGCCGGAACGGAAATTAATCAACACTCCGGCAAAACATAGGCCACTCGGAGATGTAAACTGAACATGAACGGCCACTTGGGCAACCACATATCCTATTTGAGCAACAACACAAGATATACAAGGATATTTGGCTGGTCTCACCTCGATGTCGGAGGGGGTCGGTGATAGGGACAACGGCGGGGATGTCGGAGCGGGTCGGTGACAGGGACGACGGTGGTCACCTGAAACCATATAAGTTATCACTAATACATCCCGAATAATTGCTTAAACTAAAAAATAACAACAAATATGACATGTTCAACTAGTTTTATTAATTCAACTAGTTCTTACTAAATATAAACTTACTATAAATAGAAAAAAAACTAGTTCTTTCTAAAAATAAAGTAGTTCAACTAGTTATATTAATTATCTTACTAAAAATACATTAGTTTTATAAATTCAACTCGTTCAACTAGTTTATTAATTTACTTAATAAACTAGTTCAACTAGAACTAAAGTAGTTCAACTACAACTACTATTAATCATACTGCCCTAGTTAACTAGTACAATCACTACTAGTAATTAACATCAACTACTACTAAAAATCTAGTACTAACTAAGCAACATCTAGTACTAGCTATGAACCCTAAATTAACATCTACTACTACTAAATCTAGTACTAACTAGTGGCAGGGGGTGGGGGCGATGGAGAGGTAGCTAGGGGTGGCGAGGGCGGGATCGGGATCGAGAGGTGGCGGTGCTGGGTGGGCTTGGGTGGCGGCGGTGAGGTCGAGGGCGTGGGAGGAGGGCTGCCGGCGGCGGACGGAGGAGGGGCGGCCGCAGACGGAGGAAGGAGGGCGGCGGCGTAGGAGGGAGGGGCGGCCGCAGGTGGAGGGAGGATGTGCGAGGAGGAGGGAGGAGGGACGGAAGGAGGGGAGTACCTCGGCGGCGGACGGACGAAGGCGGCGGTGGCGACGACGCACGACGATGGTTATCGGCACGCGGGCGAGAGTGAGAGTGTTAGTGAGAGAGAGGGTCGGTCGTGCGCGTGGGGATAACGTAGGGATAGTTGTAGCGCGTTTGCCAAAACGCGCTACAGCTAATCTGAATAGCAGTAGCGCTATGCATATAAACCGCTACTGCTAAGTGTAACTATACAAAAATACGTCCATGCAAAAATACATTGGCCATCAATGATCTTTTTGTGTACAATCTGAATTGTCAATATGAGTCCTCTCCGGTAGGAACCGGAGAGGACTCATATTGCGGCCACAAATTTTACACATAGAGTTCAGTGAAGACCAACTGGTTGTGATAGTTTCAGAAATAACATATTTAAGGTGGTAAACACCCTGTTCACGGAGCGAGGTGGGACTAAACTTGTGGGCTGATATTAGCAGTAGCAGTTTTCTTCGAAGCGCGCTGCTACTAACTTCCATAGCAGTAGGGCGGTTCATTATAGGGCGCTACTGCTATAACTAGCGGGGGGCGAGGTCATGGCAATTAGAGCAGTAGCGCGTTTTGTGGTGGACACGCTACTACTATTTTCCATTCAGCAGCGCATTTTGCTATCACGCGCTGCTGCTAAATAGCAGTAGCGTCGTATTTTGAGGAGCGCTGCTGGTAAGATTTTGTGTATAGGCTTTTCCCTAGTAGTGGACCCGTGTGTTGTGCGAGCGGGCATGAGTTGATGGGACGCATGCAAGCAGTCCGTCGCGTAGGCAGTCTGTGAGGCGTTTGTGCAGGTGTGTGAATTGATGGAGGCGTTCTCACTGCGCAGTGTCATCAGGAGGCGTGCGAGTAGCTGTGTGAAATGATGGTAGGCATGCCAGCAGTCCGTGTTGGAAATATGCCCTAGAGGCAATAATAAATTAGTTATTATTATATTTCCTTGTTCATGATAATCGTTTATTATCCATGCTATAATTGTATTGATAGGAAACTCAGATACATGTGTGGGTACATAGACAACACCATGTCCCTAGTAAGCCTCTAGTTGACTAGCTCGTTGATCAATAGATGGTTATACTTTCCTGACCATGGACATTGGATGTCATTGATAACGGGATCACATCATTAGGGAATGATGTGATGGACAAGACCCAATCCTAAGCCTAGCACAAAGACCGTAGTTCGTATGCTAAAGCTTTTCTAAATGTCAAGTATCATTTCCTTAGACCATGAGATTGTGCAACTCCCGGATACCGTAGGAATGCTTTGGGTGTACCAAACGTCACAACGTAACTGGGTGGCTATAAAGGTGCATTACAGGTATCTCCGAAAGTGTCTGTTGGGTTGGCACGAATCGAGACTGGGATTTCTCACTCCGATTAACGGAGAGGTATCTCTGGGCCCACTCGGTAGGACATCATCATAATGTGCATAGTGTGACCAACGGGTTGATCACGGGATGATGTGTTACGGAACGAGTAAAGAGACTTGCCGGTAACGAGATTGAACAAGGTATCGGTATACCGACGATCGAATCTCAGGCAAGTACAATACCGTTAGACAAAGGGAATTGTATACGGGATCGATTGAGTCCTTGATCGTGGTTCATCCGATGAGATCATCGTGGAACATGTGGGAGCCAACATGGGTATCCAGATCCCGCTGTTGGTTATTGACCGGAGAACGTCTCGGTCATGTCTACATGATTCCCGAACCCGTAGGGTCTACACACTTAAGGTTCGATGACGCTAGGGTTATAAAGGAAGTTTGTATGTGGTTACCAAATGTTGTTCGGAGTCCCAGATGATATTCCGGACGTCACGAGGAGTTCCGGAATGGTCCGGAGGTAAAGATTTATATATGGGAAGTCCTGTTTTGGTCACCGGAAAAGTTTCGGGTTTTATCGGTAATGTACCGGGACCACCGGGAGGGTTCCGGGGGTCCACCAAGTGGGGCCACCGGCCCCGGGGGTCTGCATGGGACAAGTGTGGGAGGGGACCAGCCCCAGGTGGGCTGGTGCGCCCCCCCCCCCACAAGGGCCCAAGGCGGCTAGGGTTGGGGGAGGGGGCGCACCCACCTAACTTGGGGGGCAAGTTTCCCCTCTCCCCCCCTTGGCCGCCACCCTAGATGGGATTGGGGGCAACCGCACCCCTTGGGGTGGAAACCCTAGAGGGGGCACACCCCCTCCCTCTCCCCTATATATAGTTGAGGTCTTGAGGGCTGCCAACACATGAGTTTCTCTCCCTCTTGGCGCAGCCCTACCTCTCTCCCTTCTCCTCTCCCGCGGTGCTTGGCGAAGCCCTGCAGGATTTCCACGCTCCTCCACCACCACCACGCCGTTGTGCTGCTGCTGGATGAAGTCTTCCTCAACCTCTCCCTCTCTCCTTGCTGGATCAAGGCGTGGGAGACGTCACCGGGCTGTACGTGTGTTGAATGCAGAGGTGCCGTCCGTTCGGCACTAGGATCTCCGGTGATTTGGATCACGACGAGTACGACTCCTTCAACCCTGTTCTCTTGAACGCTTCCTCTTAGCGATCTACAAGGGTATGTAGATGCACTCTACTTCCCCTCGTTGCTGGTTTCTCCATAGATAGATCTTGGTGACACGTAGGAAAATTTTGAATTTCTGCTACGTTCCCCAACAGTGGCATCATGAGCTAGGTCTATTGCGTAGATTCTTTGCACGAGTAGAACACAAAGTAGTTGTGGGCATTGATTTTGTTCAATATGCTTACCGTTACTAGTCCAATCTTGTTTCGACGGTATTGTGGGATGAAGCGGCCCGGACCGACCTTACACGTACACTTACGTGAGACAGGTTCCACCGACTGACATGCACTTGGTGCATAAGGTGGCTAGCGGGTGCCAGTCTCTCCCACTTTAGTCGGAACGGATTCGATGAAAAGGGTCCTTATGAAGGGTAAATAGCAATTGACATATCACGTTGTGGTTTTTGCGTAGGTAAGAAACGTTCTTGCTAGAAACCCATAGCAGCCACGTAAAACATGCAAACAACAATTAGAGGACGTCTAACTTGTTTTTGCAGGGTATGCTATGTGATGTGATATGGCCAAAAGAATGTGATGAATGATATATGTGATGTATGAGATTGATCATGTTCTTGTAATAGGAATCACGACTTGCATGTCGATGAGTATGACAACCGGCAGGAGCCATAGGAGTTGTCTTAATTTATTGTATGACCTGCGTGTCATTAAACAACGCCATGTAATTACTTTACTTTATTGCTAACCGGTAGCCATAGTAGTAGAAGTAATAGTTGGCGAGACAACTTCATGAAGACACGATGATGGAGATCATGATGATGGAGATCATGGTGTCATGCCGGTGACGATGATGATCATGGAGCCCCGAAGATGGAGATCAAAAGGAGCAAAATGATATTGGCCATATCATGTCACTATTTGATTGCATGTGATGTTTATCATGTTTATGCATCTTATTTGCTTAGAACGATGGTAGTAAATAAGATGATCCCTCATTAAAATTTCAAGAAAGTGTTCCCCCTAACTGTGCACCGTTGCGAAAGTTCGTCGTTTCGAAGCACCACGTGATGATCGGGTGTGATAGATTCTTACGTTCACATACAACGGGTGTAAGCCAGATTTACACACGCGAAACACTTAGGTTGACTTGACGAGCCTAGGATGTACAGACATGGCCTCGGAACACAAGATACCGAAAGGTCGAGCATGAGTCGTATAGTAGATACGATCAATAAGAAGATGTTCACCGATTATGACTAGTCCGTCTCATGTGATGATCGGACACGGCCTAGTTGACTCAGATCATGTAATCACTTAGATGACTAGAGGGATGTCTATCTGAGTGGGAGTTCATGAGATGAACTTAATTATCCTGAACATAGTCAAAAGATCTTTGCAAATTATGTTGTAAGCTCGCGTTTTAGTTCCACTGTTTAGATATGTTCCTAGAGAAAATATAGTTGAAAGTTGACAGTAGCGATTATGCGGACAGTAGAAAGCTTATGTCCTTAATGCATCGCTCAGTGTGCAGTACCCCAAACGTCATTTGTGGATGTTACGAACATCGGACATACACGTTTTGATAACTACGTGATAGTTCAGTTAAACGGTTTAGAGTTGAGGCACCAAAGATGTTTTCGAAACGTTGCGGAACATATGAGATGTTTCGAGGGCTGAAATTGGGATTTCAGGATCGTGCCCACGTCAAGAGGTATAAGACCTCCGACGATTTTCTTAGCCTGCAAACTAAGGGAGAAAAGCTCAATCGTTGAGCTTGTGCTCAGATTGTCTGAGTACAACAATCACTTTAAACGAGTGGGAGTTGATCTTCCAGATGAGATAGTGATGTTTCTCCAAAGTCATTGCCACCAAGCCGCTAGAGCTTCGTGATGAACTATAACATATCAGGGATAGATATGATGATCCTTGAGGTATTCACGATGTTTGACACCGCGAAAGTAGAAATCAAGAAGGAGCATCAATTGTTGATGGTTGGTGAAACCACTACTTTCAAGAAGGGCAAGGGTAATAAGGGATACTTCATGAAACGGCAAATCAGCTGCTGTTCTAGTGAAGAAACCCAAGGTTGAACCCAAACCCGAGACTAAGTGCTTCTGTAATAAGGGGAACAGCCACTGGAGCAGAATTACCCTAGATACTTGGTAGATGAGAAGGCTGGCAAGGTCGATAGAAGTATATTGGATATACATTATGTTAATGTGTACTTTACTAGTACTCCTAGTAGCAGCAGGGTATTAGATACCGGTTCGGTTGCTAAGTGTTAGTAACTCGAAATAAAAGCTACGGAATAAACGGAGACTAGCTAAAGGTGAGCTGACGATATGTGTTGGAAGTGTTTCCAAGGTTGATGTGATCAAGCATCGCACGCTCCCTCTACCATCGAGATTGGTGTTAAACCTAAATAATTGTTATTTGGTGTTTGCGTTGAGCATAGACATGATTGGATTATGTCTATCGCAATACGGTTATTCATTTAAGGAGAATAATGGTTACTCTGTTTATTTGAATAATACCTTCAATGGTCTTGCACCTAAAGGAATGGTTTATTGAATCTCGATCGTAGTGATACACATTTTCATGCCAAAAGATATAAGATAGTAATGATAGTACCACTTACTTGTGGCACTGCCATGTAAGTCATATTGGTATAAAACGCATGAAGAAGCTCCATGTTGATGGATCTTTGGACTCACTCGTTTTTGAAAAGTTTGAGACATGCAAACCATGTCTATTGGTGTATACGCATGAAGAAACTCCATGCAGATGGATCGTTTGGACTCATTTGATTTTGAATCACTTGAGATATGCAAATCATACCACATGGGCAAGATGACTGAAAAGCCTCGGTTTCAGTAAGATGGAACAAGGTAGCAACCTGTTGGAAGTAACACATTTTGATGTGTGCAGTCCAATGAGTGCTGAGGCATGCAGTGAATATCGTTATGTTCTGACTTCACAGATGATTCGAGTAGATGTTGAGTATATTTACTTGATGAAACACAAGTCTTAATTATTGAATGGTTCAAGTAATTTCAGAGTGAAGTTAAAGATCATTGTGACAAGAGGATAAAATGTCTATGATATGATCATAGAGATGAGTATCTGAGTTACAAGCTTTGGCACGCAATTAAGACACTGTGGAAATTGTTTCATAATTAATACCGCCCGGAACACCATAGTGTGATGGTGTGTCCGAACATCATAGTTGCACCATATTGGATATGGTGCATACCATGATGTCTCTTATCAAATTACCACTATCGTTCATGGGTTAGCCATTAGAGACAACCACATTCACTTTAAATAGGGCGCCACGTAATTCCGTTGAGATGACACCGTATGAACTATGGTTTAGAGAAACCTAAGTTGTCGTTTCTTAAAAGTTTGGGGCTGCGATGCTTATGTGAAAAAGTTTCAGGTTGATAAGCTCGAACCCAAAGCGGATAAAATGCATCTTCATAGGACACCCAAAACAGTTGGGTATACCTCCTAATTCAGATCCGAAAGCAATAGGGATTGTTTCTTGAATCGGGTCCTTTCTCGAGAAAAGTTTGTCTTGAAAATTGAGTGGGAGGATGGTGGAGACTTGATGAGGTTATTGAACCATCACTTCAACTAGTGTGTAGCAGGGCACAGGAAGTTGTTCCTGTGGCACCTACACCAATTGAAGTAGAAGCTCATGATAGTGATCATGAAATTTTGGATCAAGTCACTACCGTACCTCGTAGGGTGACAAGGATGCGTACTACTTCAGAGTGGTACAGTAATCATGTCTTGAAGGTCATGTTGCTGGACAACAATGAACCTACGAGCTATGGAGAAGCGATGGTGGGCCCATATTCCGACAAATGGTTAGAAGCCATGAAATCCGAGATAGGATCCATGTATCAGAACAAAGCATGGACTTTGGTGGACTTGCCCAATGATCGGCAAGCCATTGAGATAAAGGATCTTTAAGAAGAAGACGGACGTGGATGGTGATGTCACCGTCTATGAAGCTCGACTTGTGGCGAAGAGTTTTCACAAGTTCAAGGAAGTTGACTACGATGAGATTTTCTCATCCATAGCGAAGCTTAAGTCCGTCGGAATCATGTTAGCATTAGATGCATTTATGAAATCTGGCAGATGGATGTCAAAAACGAGTTTCCTTACCAGTTTTCGTAAGGAAAGGTTGTATGTGATACAATCAGAAAGTTTTTGTCGATCCTAAGGATGCTAAAAGGTATGCTGGCTCCAGCGATCCTTCTAAGGACTGGAGTAAGCATCTCAGAGTTGGAATATACACTTTGATGAAATGATCAAAGATTTTGGGTTTATACAAAGTTTGTGAGAAACTTGTATTTCCAAAGAAGTGAGTGGGAGCACTATAGAATTTCTGATGAGTATATGTCGTTGCCATATTCATGATCAGAAATGATGTAGATTTTTCTGTAAAGCATATAGGGTTATTTGAAAAGTGTTTTTCAAGTGAAAACCTGGATTAAGCTACTTGAACATTGAGCATCAAGATCTATGAGGATAGATCAAAACCTCTTAATGGTACTTTCAAATGAGCATATACCTTGACATGATCTTGAAGGTGTTCAAGATGGATCGGTCAAAGAAGGAGTTCTTGCCTGAAATGTAAGGTATGAAGTTAAGACTTAAAGCTCGACCACAGCAGAAAAGAGAGAAAGGATGAAGGTCGTCCCCTATGCTTTAGACGTAGGCTCTATAGTATGCTATGATGTGTACCGCACCGAAAGTGTGCCTTGCCATGATTCAGTAAAGGGGTACAAGAATGATCCAGGAATGGATCATTGGACAGCGGTCAAAATTTGTCCTTGGAGTAAATAAGGACATGTTTCTCTATTATGGAGGTGATAAAGAGTTCGGTGTAAAGGGTTACGTCGATGCAAGCTTTAACACCTATCCGAATGACTCTGAGTAGCAAACCGGATACGTATAGTGGAGCAACCATTTGGAATAGCTCCAAGTGGAGCGCGGAAGCAGCATTTACAATATGACATAAAGAATTTGCGAAATACATACGGATCTGAATGTCGCAGACCCGTTAACTAAAACCTCTCTCACAAGAAAAACATGATCAAACCCCAGAACTCATTGAGTCTTAATCACATGGTGATGTGAACTAGTTTAGACACTAGTAAACTCTTTGGATGTTGGTACATAGACAACACCATGTCCCTAGTAAGCCTCTAGTCGACTAGCTCGTTGATCAATAGATGGTTACGGTTTCCTGACCATGGACATTGGATGTCGTTGATAACGGGATCACATCATTAGGGAATGATGTGATGGACAAGACCCAATCCTAAGCCTAGCACAAAGATCGTAGTTTGTATGCTAAAGCTTTTCTAAATGTCAAGTATCATTTCCTTAGACCATGAGATTGTGAAACTCCCGGATACCGTAGGAATGCTTTGGTTGTACCAAACGTCACAACGTAACTGGGTGGGTATAAAAGTGCACTACAGGTATCTCCAAAAGTTTCTGTTGGGTTGGCACGAATCGAGACTAGGATTTGTCACTCCGGTTAACGGAGAGGTATCTCTGGGCCCACTCGATAGGACATCATCATAATGTGCACAGTGTGACCAAGGGGCTGATCATGGGATGATGTGTTACGGAACGAGTAAAGAGACTTGCTGGTAACGAGATTGAACAAGGTATCGGTATACCGACGATCGAATCTCGGGCAAGTACAATACCGTTAGACAAAGGGAATTGTATACAGGATCGATTGAGTCCTTGACATCGTGGTTCATCCGATGAGATCATTGTGGAACATGTGGGAGCCAACATGGGTATCCAGATCCCGCTGTTGGTTATTGACCGGAGAACGTCTCGGTCATGTCTACATGATTCCCGAACCCGTAGGGTCTACACACTTAAGGTTCGATGACGCTAGGGTTATAAAGGAAGTTTGTATGTGGTTACTGAATGTTGTTCGGAGTCCTGGATGAGATCCCGGACGTCACGAGCAGTTCCGGAATGGTCCGGAGGTAAAGATTTATATATGGGAACTCCTGTTTTGGTTACCGGAAAAGTTTCGGGTTTTATCGGTAATGTACCGGGACCACCGAGAGGGTCCCGGGGGTCCACCAAGTGGGGCCACCGGCCCCAAAGGGCTGCATGGGCCAAGTGTGGGAGGGGACCAGCCCCAGGTGGGCTGGTGCACCCCCCCACAAGGGCCCAAGGCGCCTAGGGTTGGGGGAGGGGGCGCACCCACCTAACTTGGGGGGCAAGTTTCCCCTCTCCCCCCCCCTTGGCCGCCACCCTAGATGGGATTGGGGGCAACCGCACCCCTTGGGGTGGAAACCCTAGAGGGGTAGCACCCCCTCCCTCTCCCCTATATATAGTTGAGGTCTTGAGGGCTGCCAACACATGAGTTTCTCTCCCTCTTGGCGCAGCCCTACCTCTCTCCCTTCTCCTCTCCCGCGGTGCTTGGCGAAGCCCTGCAAGATTGCCACGCTCCTCCACCACCACCACGCCGTTGTGCTGCTGCTGGACGGAATCTTCCTCAACCTCTCCCTCTCTCCTTGCTGGATCAAGGCGTGGGAGACGTCACCGAGCTGTACGTGTGTTGAACGCGGAGGTGCCGTCCGTTCGGCACTAGGATCTCTGGTGATTTGGATCACGACGAGTACGACTCCTTCAACCCCGTTCTCTTGAACGCTTCCGCTTAGCGATCTACAAGGGTATGTAGATGCACTCTCCTTCCCCTCGTTGCTAGTTTCTCCATAGATAGATCTTGGTGACAGTAGGAAAATTTTGAATTTCTGCTACGTTCCCCAACAGTCTGGTGCACAGGCTCATCGGGAGGCGAGCCAGCATTTGACCGCCACTCGCCTCTCTCCCCACTACTCTATATTAATGGTGCGCCCGAGCAGCCACACCCCCCATCCTCGCCACACACACAATCCTCTCTCTCTGCTTGCATTCTCGACGCTGCTCTCATTCCTCGAAGACGTCAGTGTATGAGGATGCCGCCGAAGCGCCCCATCGGAGGGAGTGGCTACGCCGGGGCTGCTGAAGCACTGGAGCACGGCATGGAGATGGAGACAGAGGTTGCCTTCACCACCGGCGAGGTATCGTTGCACCCTAACGTCGTCGACGGTGTCGAGCTTCGATAGCCGGAGGCAGAGTTCCACACCGACTCCGCTGACGACTCAGGCAACTACCCTGGCGACGACTCCGACGACCACTTCGGCGACGACTCCGATGACCACTCCGATGATGATTGACAACTGGTTAGTCATGTATACCATTTATGTGTCAAATAGATCCTAGGGTTTCTCTGGTTACTCCTGCCTCTCCTTTTTGGAATAGAAATCCTATGGTTATGTTCTCCCATCCATGAAATCTGAGTAAGTTTCGTTAGATCCGTGTAGTGGATTGATTGTATAAATGGTACAAGTGATAAGTGATTAGTTCTTTCATCTGTGCAAATGATTTCTTCTAGTAATTCGAGTAGGGTTAGTGTTCGTGCTAATAATTCCTAGCCAGGACTTGACGATTGATTTTGAATGACCTACATATATATTTGTGCCATTATTTTCTTCAAGATTGGTATGTACATAGATGTATGTGCTTAAAAATCGATCCATAATCTCTGGATATGTATAAAAATAGCCATAAATTCCTAATTCTACTTCACGGCATGTAAATATTGATTTTATGCCAAATTTGTTTTACTATTTGTACATGTGATGTCTGACGATGTGGATAGCAAGGATGAAGATCGCCAGAGGAGGTGCAAGAGGCAAATCTTGAGGAGGCTTTATGCAGGAACGCATAACAGACGTATTAGGACCTGTGATGGCGGCTATCGATGCACATTTTGCAACCACAAGCTTCATGACGCGTATCAAAGTTTTCTGGCGCATGCAAGAGGCCGGGCCGCTGGCTCCTTCAAGCAGAAGTTTTCTTGCGGGGTGGTGCACGGTGCGTACGCCAAGTACCTGGAGAAGCTTTAGGATAGTGCCAGCAGATGAGATGAGATGGGGGATCGAACTATGTATGCTTGAGTATGCTTAATGACAGTTGAACTATGTACTTATGGTTGAACTATCCTTGTGTGCGCTTATTATCTATGTCTGAGTATGTTTAATCTATGTTTAGTTATGTCTAAATGTGGGATATGATGCAATCACTTCGGTTGGTGGAATCTACCTATCCGTCCTGGTTTATTGTTTCCCTTTGTAATCTGTGTTAAATTTGACCAAATATTTAACTGACAAAATGTTAGTGCAGGTCAGCAAAAATTATATCGTTGGATGCGTATTTGAACATAGTGTTCAATGATATAATTTTTGGTGACATGCATAAACATTTCTTAGTTATATACTTGGTCAAAATTTGGTACAAATTACAAAGGGGACCAATAAACCAGGATGGAGGTAGTACGTCAATCACACATGGTTCCCAAAATTGGAACCGTGTGGAATGACTTTCATTTTGCCTGTTGCATCAATCACACATGGACTACCGGCAAACCCCACCGCATTTCGCCACTTTCGCTTGCTGCCGCCTATCACCATCGACTTTCTCGACGCTGCTCACAGTCGACCCAGCTCCGCCCGATTGAGGAATCCGCCCTACAAAGGGTTTTTTCTCATAGAAAACAAGGTAACTAATCTAATGAGATATTGTCTCATCTCTTATCCTAGTTCATCTGCCTCCTTTAATCACCCCGCCGAAATTGCCGTGAACTCATTTTTATTCGAGATGATTTGAGGGTTTTTTATTCATAGAGTGTACAGTGCACGGACACATCAGGACTTTGCGGCCTCCGCCAGACATCCATGGAGTTCCATCTCACCGTAGCAGATGACTTGAGGATGTGCGTGGTATGTTCAATATCACCCTAAATAGGTTGGCATGGCCTACTTTCCTGAACATATACTAAGTATTGCTACATTTGGATAAAAGGTGCCACATGCACCATCTACGTCAAAGGGGATTTTTCCCCCCTGTTCTTTCTATATTAGGCAAATGAATGATGTATTGTTCTTTCTATTACTCTCATATTTCCATGACATCATGTTTACACTATCTGTTTAATTATAGATTTTTGTCCTTCGATTTCAACTGCTATATAGTTCTTTCAATTTGGGCCCATATTTGCATTTTACCATATTTTCTTTAACAATCCTACCATTTTCTGCAGCGCGTCCCTTGCTATGCAACAGAATCTATAGTGCACAATCTTTCCCTGTACATAAATCAAGACTGCAGGGATGTCATACTGAACACAAACCATGGATTTACAGTCGTTGCTACTGTCGGACTCGATGAACGTGGTGACTCCTATTTTGGCACTGGCCTTTGGAAAGAAATTTCTAAGTTTTATGTACTCAAAGCTGGCACTAAAATTGCACTGCACATAAAAGTACCTGGTCATGAGATATATGCTAACTTCCCCAACGATATCATCCGTCCAGACTTTTTTCGAAGTAAGTTTTCTTTTCAAGTATCTCCATGTTGACTTACCCAGCAATATCAAATGAATTGTGTAGTATTTAAGCAACCAATTATTATTCTATTTTCTTACTATATTCCTACCTAATAACTCCTAGTTACCAATACGTTTTTCTATTGCCCTGTTTTAACTAAATATTCCCCGTACTCCCACTTCTATCAGAAAGCGCCACTGACAAGGAGACTCCAGAGGTGGAGAACGGGGCTGCCAACAAGCGGAGGCGGGGCGAGCAAGAACCGCAAGCGACTCCAGCAGGTTTAGACTTCATCAGCAGCCTCCCCAATGATATGTTGACAGTCATCATCTTCCTCCTCCCAATCAAATATGGGGCGCAGACAACCGTCCTTTCCCGATGGTGGCGCCCCCTATGGAACTCCGCCCCTCTCGACCTCATCAACACCCATGAGCTCTGCCATGGCTATCAGAAAAGCTTGGATGCATTCTCCAAGATCCTCGACAGTCACCCTGGCCCAAGCAGAGGCCTTAGAATGGACAAGTTCCATTCCAATGGCAAGGACCGAGCCAATCTTGACGACTGGTTCCGATCCCCCGCCCTAGATTAGCTCGAGGAGCTTTTGATGATGGGCATATACGCTCACTGCCAACGTCCGTGCTCTGCCTCGCGCCCATGCTACGCGTCGCCAAGTTTAGGAACCGCCATCCCCCCCCTTAATGATGCGCCCACACTTATTCTACCACGACTGAAGCACCTCGAGCTCGTCACCGTCTGCCTCCCAAACAGTGACATGGAGCGCCTGCTTCATGGTTGTACTGCACTCGAGTACCTTCGTCTTCAGGCGATCAATGGGTTGAGTAGCTTCCACATCACCTCCATAACTCTCTGGACTATTTATGTGTGTTGCTGGTGCGGCAAGAAGACATCAAAAGATGTGTACCACGGTATGGTCACTGAGGACACACCTGCATTTGAGACATTACATGTAGTTAATCAAGAAGGACCAACAAGAATCAATGTCATTTCTGCGCCAAAATTGACAATGGTGAGCTACTTGTCTGACAAATACTCCGAACTTGTTATTGGATCCACACCCATTCAGGTACAACAGCCGCCTTCTACCTCTCCTTCTAGAAATTAACATTATTTCTAATTTTAAAGATATATGTTCGTCTGTCATCCAGAAAATGATTTCGACAAGCTTGACCCTGAAATTGTGCACAGTGAAGGTCTTGGCACTAGAATCTATCGGCCCCAACTTGGAGCAAGTTGTCAGTTTCCTGAGATGCTTTCCGTGCCTAGAGAAGCTATATATCGAGGTGATGTTCCTTTCCTATTAAATGTTAACCATAGGGGAGTTCAATTTGTGACACCTTTTTCCAAGTTTATAATGACAATGTACTACGACTTCTGAAGGATTTTTTGGAGGATTTGAGTACATACGTGTCCCCCCCATATTGGTTGCTTGATCCATATGGTTACAATCCATAAGCATTTCTCCTTTGGATTCATCTATACTAGTTATCTTAGGGAACTTTTCATCCACTCCAACCTCTTATGAAGAAGGCTATATTTTTCTAGATTGTACTAAAATGCCCATGTTAATCATGTCGGATCAAAGATGGCATGTTAGAGCATTTTACAAATCCTGCAATCCAAATAGACCTGTAGTAGTGTTCAAAACTGCATGTAGGCACTAACACGTTTTCTTCTTTTGAAGATAAGATTAGGCTCGGTGGTGGATAATGTGATACAATATATTAATCACGTCGAATGCCTAGATCTGCATCTCTAAGAAATTACTTTGAACTCCTACCGAGGGACCTTATCGGAGATTATATTCGCCAGGTTCTTTGTTGTCAGAGCAGTGCTGAAGGTATTGAGATTTTCCCTACATTTATTTCGCAAAAATGAATGGTTTGTTGATCAACACTGGCGGCTGCGGCAGAATGGAATAGGCTCCAAAAATGCTGAATTTCATTTTGGAACTTCAGATGACAGAGTAATCGGAAGTCATCATGTCAACCCCATACATGACTTCTCAGTGGCTGACCCCTTTGCAAAAATTATGAGGTTTTGAAACCAGACTTAGAAGTGGTAATATTAGTTTGAACCTCTCTGATATCCATGTTCAGCAGATCAGCGCGAGCGTTTGGAGCTGATGAGCTGAATTTCATTTCTAATATCAGTTTGAACCTTGTAATCTTTGAATTTGAGCCATATAACTCTGGAATTTGAACCTTGTAATTTTCGAGCTTTTGTGGTACAATCGTTGAAATGGCATCGTATGGGACTCGTATATTGGTAGCACTATTTTGACCTTAATATGCAATGGACTTAGATTTTATTAACCATTCTCAAATCTATTTACCTTGTCGATCTCATAGAACATGATCTGTATAGCTAAATGGACTGCGATCTTCGACATTATTGCACACAGTTGGTTTCTTCAACAGTGTGCCCTGTAGAGCACAGAATTAATTATTGCACTCGAGTGTCCATCATCACCCTTCTGTGTAACTTTGACCTCATCACCCACGGGTAAACTTATGACCGAAGTCATTCCAAACACTTCATTTTTTACAAAGCTTTTTGCCAATAAACACCCATGATTTGTCCCTCTTCTAGCCGACGCATGGCCAAACTAGCTGGGCGGGAAGCTTGCGCTGTAAACTAGGTGGTAGCATGGGAACAGGCTCACCGACGATACATTTGGCGCCTCTTCAAGCCCACGCATGGTCAAACGAAATGCACGCGGTGCGGTGTTGTCAATCGTGCACTGGAATCCTCCGCTATGAACGTCATGACAAGACGTGACGATTACAAGCCGGCCGGCCCTCAATTATTACAACAGCCATTTAACCCTTGTGTCTCTTCAACCTTTCGATCGCGCCCCACCATTGCAAGAAGCACACAAACCACGACAAACTCTTAGAGGGTATCCTGCGCGGCTCCAATGGCACTCCGAGCGGCTGCCAACGATGAGCAGCAGTTCACCATGCATGCCATGGTGGACACCCACAAAAGGTTCACGGAGCTCTCGTTGGTGTACACCAACAACCCGGTCTGGGTGGAGCACTCCATCCACATCATGGAGATGTTGCTTGCCAAGGAGAAGTACAAGGTGGTCGGGTTCGACCTCGAGTACACCCACGCTTGTGTTGGGTCTCGTCTTGATGCGGAGCATCCCACGTTCATCCTCATGTACACTTCGACTACTCCCCAAGCCCCAAGACGACATACGATGAGACCTCGACCATACGCCATTGGACACAAGGTGAACTAACTCCTCTTCGAACCAACACTTTCCACACATGAGACATGGTTAATACCTCATGCATGGACCTTGCATATACTCAGGTACAACTGAGATGACCATGGAGGATCCAAGGACCAAGGCCAAGCATGGAAGAGGAGAAGGAAGAAGAAGAACGGACAATACAGGACTTGCCCGGATCATCCCGACCCCCAGCCGGATGATCCGGACCGAGCCCGGACGACCACCCGGACGATCCGGCTAACTGCGTCGAAGACACCCGAAGGTTTCACCTGAAGCCGGATCATTCGGACGGCCGCCCGGATCATCCGGACCCCCGACACCCGGATCATTCGGGCCACCATCCGGATTATCCGCACCCCGCCTGCGTACATGACTTGGGACGAAGCCCATGTACCCCTTCGCCCCTCACTTACCCCTTCGTGGCTTAGACTACATATACTCTTCCCCCTCCTCCATTTGAGGGTCAGTATTAGTTTAGCTCATATGTGAGGATAGCTTTGCTCATCCATATGGATCTAGTCCTCAAGAGAGACTGCGGCCCCTCTTCAGAGAAGATCCATGTTGGATTCAAGACCCCCTCTTGGGTGGACCCATCAAGACCTACTCACGAAGAAGAACCGGTTACCCTATGTATCGTCCTTTGTTGGTTTTGGACCGTGTGATCTCTATGTGTACTCGGGTATAGCATATGTGTGACTATATCTTGTTGGTTTGAGAGATCCTCTTGTGTTTTTTCCTCGTTTCCCCCTCATGTTCTTCGTGAGTCGGGATCTGCTCCTTTCGTGAAAGATCGGCCATTTAGGGTTCCACCCTACATCATCTTGGATCAGAGCAAGGTTGATCACGAATTTGGAGCCCCTACCCCTCTTTTTCTAGCTTCTTTTGCTTGATTTTGTCCTAAATTCGAAAATCCCCACCAAAAATAGCCCCAAATTTTTTTGTGATTTGTGAGTTTTGATGATGTTTTGTTGGTTTTGATCCATGGATTTGCTTGGTTTCGAGTGGATCTAGCATCTCCCCAAGTTTCCCCACCTTCTATCCACAAAATCTCCTCAAATTTTGCCCCGAAAATCATCCATTTCCGCCCACTAATTTGTCCGTGAGAGGAAATCCCGAGCAGTTTGACTTGCCCGGATCATCCGGACCTTCTCCCGTTTCATTCGGACACCTCCCGGATCAGCTAGACCCTCTCCCGATGTCAGGATAACCCACGCACCCGAATAACAGAACCGGAGCTGACGAACCTGGATCATCCGGAAGTACTCCCGGATCATCCGGACCAAGCCCGGATCATCCGGACCTCCTCCTGGATGTCCGGGTAACCCTGACACTGACTCAGCTGAATTCTTATTTCGGCCATAACTAATTCATCCGGAGTCAGTTTTTGACGTTCTTTAGCTGGTTTTGAAGCTATTGACATCCCCCATCCCACAAAAATAACTCCAACATCATTTGACTCCATCAAATTTTTGGATCTTTATCATATTTGCCTAGGGCCTCCACCATATCATCTGCATTACCACCATAGACTTCCGCAACCTAACCCATTGGGTTCCCCATTGCATATGCGGTTGCTTGAGTAGTGATTCGAGTCTCCTAAGGTGTTTTGGCTACTTAGAGAAGATTGCTTCTTCATCAACCACCACCACTAAAACTTCCGCATAGGCTTTCCCACCATACACTTCCGCCACCTCAACTTAACCCAATTTTGTTTGAGTTGTGAGTTGTGTCTCCTAAGATGTTTTGGCTACTTAGGACGGTGATCTTCCACTCCGACTCACATAATCCAATAACCCTCCACCCCCGCATTGCCTACTTGCAAAACCCATCATTACATTTCCGCTACCACCATTTGACATTTTCCTTAAGAGATTTTGAGTTCGTGGTTTTTCCGTTTCCTAAGGTGTTTCGGCTAATTAGAAACGGGTCGACATTGACAACACCGCCTCTCATCATTGACACGGACGGTAAGCTCAGCGACATCATTGTATATTCCACTTGCAATTGCATTGATAACCCCTAGCCCATTTTGCGTTACTTGCCTGTCGAGACTAGCCATTTGAGTATTGCCGGCAACGTTACTTGTGCACATTAGTGATCCACCGTTCCATTGCATACATACCATATCATATTGGTATCATCATATCATCCCTTGTGTCACAAGATTGTTCCCGCATATACACAATTGCTATCTTGGTTTGTGCATTTCGCATTGTGGCCATATAAAAATAAGAAGAAGCTTTTAAGCAAAAGAGAGAGAGCAAAGAGCTTGTAAGCAAGTGCCATAGCATCATACCACATTGCACATAAGATTGTTATATCCGATCATCTTGGATCATCTTGAGAAACACCAAGAACCATACATAATAGCATATTTGGGATAGAAAGTTGCTACATTTTGCATCTTATAGGTTGTGCACAAGTGTCGTATCCGCCTATTGAGCAATCGTGCTAGCATCTCTCTTGAGTTGTGCAAAACAAGCGTTTTCTGTGGATTCCACATTTTGTGCTCATTCCTTGGTTGCACGACCCCATTTATCTATCCGTGTGTGCGTTTGTGTGTGCCATTCATTGCTATTGGTCTACTTGTTTCACTTGTGAATTTGTGAATCTCTTTCAACATTATTGACTCTTGCTAACATTTTGCATCAAATTTTGGTGCCACTATCCTCACCGAGCTCCACTATAAGTCTTATTTGTGTAGGTATGATAAACTGACAAGATCGGTACCAATTGTGGTATTTCCTTGTTACACTACTGAGTGATCGTTGATCCATTTTCAACATCGGTCAAGGTACATTTCGTATAAGTTCTTCTCTTTCTCGCACTCATATTTGCTCGAGTCTTGTGATGGATAGTCAAGGCATTTCATCTCCGATCTTCGACAACAAAGACGGCACGAACAACTACATCACCCAAGCGTCAATCTTCGATCTACAACGACAAAGGCAAGGCGCACAATCAAGATTGCGAGAGCGCATCAAGAACCTCTCCATCAACATTAGTCACTCCAAAGCAAGGAAAAGGGACTACATCAACAACAAGCTTTCGCACAAAAGGACGAGCAAGATGCAAGGATGGAGGAGATTCAGACCTTGTTGATCAACCGTTCTTCCCCTTCATCATCCTCAAGGCGACGACGAGCAAGTCGATCATCGATGGAGTGCCCAAGTGATGAAAGTGCAAGTCGTCCATTGTCGGCGTCCTGGGAACGGGGGTCCCCGGATTTGCCTGCCTGTGGCCTGCGGCGTGGCTCAAGTGGTGGCCCAGTACGCCCATCTTCATCAACGCAAAATCAAGACCCTCGCGAGGTGCCAAGCCTCACGGGCTAGACGACGCAAGGCTTCCTCATGAGTGGCCTCACCAGGCAGGCTCGCGAGGAGGCGGAGAGATCAAGGCAAGGGTACCTCGCGAGGTGCCTGTGATGCAAGCCATGACGATCGAGACCAGGCGGGCACCAGGCGGGCGCCGGCCTGCACAGTGTCCTTGTTTCCTCTTTGGTGCAAAGGGGGCAAGCACAGGTGTGGAGTACCAAGGCATCAGGCAAAGGTTACCGTTTCGGTGCAACGAGACCAAGACTAGCAGAGCGGCAGGATGGAGGTCACCATGGAGCCCAAGACGGCGTCATCGCCAGTGCCTGGCAGCCCAAGACCAACTTTAGTCAGGATAACTTGTACTAGATGTTCCCCTTCGAAATAGCCATTGTTGGCTCCCTTCCCGCTCAATATTTGGGAAGAGGACCAGGGCCTCTATAAATAGAGATAGCCACTACAGTAGACGGGAGATCGAATCCATCCCTACGAGAACACCACACCAGCTCAAGAACACCTCTCGCGAGGCTGTTCTTCCCCTGTACTGTTCATCATCAGCCCCCGAGGTAATCCACCACACCACACACTAGAGTAGGGTATTACACCACAATGGTGGCCCGAACTAGTATAAATCTCGTGTACCTCGTACTGTTCATCGATTTTAGCTTAGATTCTCGCGAGGCGATTGGACGTGGATTGGTAGGGGGAAGATCTTCGCGCGCACCCCAGAGTTCAAACCTCAAGGGTCTGCCGAAACCCAACATCCGACATTTGGCGCGCCAGGTGATGAGGATACAGACCTGGGGTAGGGTCATAGGCCTAACCTATACGTCCTACCCAAGGTCACTACCCTAGAAGATAAGAAGTCCAAGAAGCAGCAAGAGACCCCCAGTCGAAGATGTCGAGTGTAATCCACTCGACAATCATGTCACTCGGGAGTCCTCCTACCTATTGTCATTGGACCATCTAGAGAATCACTCGACCTACCAAAGACCAGGAGTCACTCAGCATTGCAACGGACAAGCGTTCACTCCATAGTCTTTAAGGTCATTAACAACACTTAAGGCTGGCGTTACCAGTAACGCCCCCACTTTATGTACATTAAGTCCCTTGTAATGGAGGGTGATGGGGGTCCTGGCGTACTCTATATAAGCCACCCCCTCCTCTGACACAAGGGTTCGCACCCCCTATAAGATCACATATATAATCCAATCGACCGCCTCCGGGCACCGAGACGTAGGGCTGTTACTTCCACCGAGAAGGGCCTGAACTCGTAAAACTCGTGTGTACACCTTCACCATAGCTAAGATCTTGCCTCTCCATACTTACCCCCTTTCTAATGTCAGCCTTAGAACCACGACAGTTGGCTCCCACCTTGGGGCAGGTGTCATAGCGACTTGTTGGTGAAGTTGCAAGTTTTTCCTATCATCATCATCATGGTTTCTGGTGGCGGATTGGCGGAGGGCCGCGAGATCCGTCTCAGCACGCTCGTTTTCGTTGCCGACGACTCCGCTTGGCTTCAAGAAGCTCCCCTTGACATTGAGGCGCTCCCTGTACGAGGGCCGACGCACTTCCGGGCGTGCATTCGCGGCGTCCTTCTCCGACAGCCGTCGACCAAGTATCAGTCAGCTCCGATGGTGTCTTCCCTCCCCGCTGTTCGCCGCCGCAAGTGATCCGGTCGATCGCGGCTTCGGCGGTGGGTGAAACACGTGGTGGCTCGGCGTTCAGCCACCCATCAAGTCGCGTCAATCGAGCCCGACGAAACTCTCCATGCCCTGTTCGATCTGTCGACTAGCTCCGCGGAGACCGCATCCGAGTGCGATAGCAGTGACCCTGCGGCTGAAGTCTTGATGGTCGATGGACCGCGTGGTCCACCTGGCTTCCGTCGCGAAGACGGCAAAGATGGTGGCGGCGATCCGTCGTGCGTCCATGAGGAATACCATCCCGAACCCCTTTCTTCGTAGCAGAGGGAAGAACTTCGTCGCTGCAACATGGATGCACTCCACACGCCCATCGTTGGAGAAACTCCCGAGGCTCGGGCCTTGGAAGAGGCGCGTCTGGCTAATTTGGCTGAGCGCACTCGACTGGAGAACCTGTAGCGCGCTCTCGACGAGCGGGCTCAGGAGCGGGTCCCTGAGTCCTGTCGACGGCAGATTTCCCGCCTCCGCCTAAGGTATACCGTACTCTGATTTAGACCTCACAGCTGCGGCCTGAATAGTAGAGTCGATCCAACGTTCCCAGTCGGAGGCTGGCAGAGGGTTGATGCAGATCCGGGCCCTGCTCGGGGCAGTAGGAGAGAAGAACACAGCAGTGTCTCAGTCATGGAATAGGATTCACAGCAGATCCGTAGTAGCGGATACAGTTCAGTCGGCCCACAGCCCAAGATCGCCTCTGCGGTGTGAAGGCCATGGACAGTATGATCCTCAGCTCGACCGCGACAATCATTGTCGAGTGCCCATGCCTCCTCCGAGGAGTGCGTCATATGTGCCTCGGTAGAACGATGATAGACGCCGTCACAGTGGCGAGCGCAGAGCACCAGTCGACCCAAGAGAGCCAGGTTTCGATGTGAGATCCATTCTCGTTCAAGGCCTAGTCGACCGGAACAGAGCGCATAGAGAAGACCCTGGCAGAGATCGTCCAAGTGGCAGCAGAGTGCATGTTTCAGGTCTAGAGTGTTTCAGCGGAGCCATCAGGGCGGCAGTGATTCCTCCCAACTTCAGGTTGGCAACCAGAGTTAGTAAGTTCACTGGAGAATCCAAGCCTGAAACTTGGCTTGAGGATTACCGAGTGGCTGTGCAGATTGGAGGCAGAAATGATGAAGTAGCGATGAAACATCTTCCCCTGATGTTGGAAGGGTCGGCCCGAGCGTGGTTGACTCGGTTGGCTCCACGCAGTATATACAGTTGGGAAGAGCTGGCTCGAGTGTTCGTCGGAACTTTTGAGGGCACTTGCAAGCGACCAGCAGGATTGACTGAGTTGCAGCATTTTGTGCAGAAGCCGAGTGAGACTTTGAGAGACTTCATTCAGAGGTGGACCACTTTGCATCACACCGTTGAAAATGTATCAGAGCATCAAGCAGTGTGTGCCTTCAAGGAAGGCGTCAAATACCGAGAGTTGATCCTGAAGTTTGGTCGGACTGGAGATATGACTCTGACTCGGATGATGGAGATATCCACCCGGTACGCTAACGGAGAAGAAGAGGATCGACTCCGTAGCGGGAAGAGTAAGCCAGTCGGCCAAGAGGCCGGTGGAGGTAATTCCAATCGGCAACAAAAGCGTAAAGCCGAGCCGGCGGCACCCGGTGAGATTGCAGCACTGGCTCAAGGAAAGTTTAAGGGAAAACCTAAAGGGCCCTGGCCCCCTAAGAAGGTAAAGGATCAAGCAGGGAATGATGCGTTGAATTTGCCATGTCACATCCACACAAAGAAGGATGAAGAAGGTAATCTGATCTACCCTAAGCATACCACTCGACAATGCCGACTCCTTATCCAGTAGTTCCGAGAAAAATAGCACAGTGAGAAGGAGAATGAGTCGGACAAAGAAGAGGATGGAGAGGAAGATGACGGTTATCCCAAAGTCAATTCCACCCTCATGATTTTTGCTGATGTTGAGAGTAAGAGTCGGTTGAAAGTTATCAACACAGAAGTGAATATGGTCGCTCCGGCGATGATGACCACATACCTGAAATGGTCTCAGACAACCATCACATTCGACCAGTATGACCATCCTGCTCGTGTAGCCACCCTCGGGAGGCAAGCACTGGTGGTCCACCCTGTGGTCGGAGGCACTCGACTGACTAAAGTGCTGGTGGACGGTGGTAGTGGTCTGAATATCCTTTATGCTGAAACCTTGAAGGGGATGGGCATTCTGATGTCCAAACTTAGCCAGAGCAATATGAGTTCCCATGGTGTTATCCCTGGAAAGAAAGCCGAATCACTCGGCCAGATCATTCTCGACGTGGTTTTCGATGATTCCAAGCATTATCGTAAAGAAAAGTTGACATTTGAAGTCGTGGATTTCCAGAGTGCTTATCATGCCATTTTGGGTAGGCCTGCCTACGCACGTTTTATGGCTTGACCATGTTACGTGTACCTCAAGCTGAAGATGCCTGGCCCTAAAGGTGTGATCACAGTTACTGGCAATCGGCAGAAAGCAGAGGAATGCTTCCAGAAAGGTTCTAAAATTGCCGATGCGCATATGGCAGCAGTTGAACTTCAAGAGTATCAGAAGAATGCAGATCCGAGTGATTTGCTCCGAGCCAAGAAGCCTGCCACAGATTCTGCATTTCAGTCGTCTGGTGAAACGAAGCTAATTCATATTCACCCGACCGATCCCAATGCCACGCCGACTCATATATCAATGACACTCGACAGCAAATAGGAAGAAGCGCTCATCCAGTTCCTCCGTGAGAACTGGGACATCTTTGCATGGAAACCCTCTAACATGCTAGGTGTACCCAGAGGACTGGCTGAGCACCGTTTGCGTGTCGACCCCAAGGCAAAACCCGTCAAAGAGCACCTTCGGCGGTCCGCCGTGCAGAAGAGGAAAGCGATTGGCGAGGAAGTAGCTCGGCTGCTAGCAGCAGAGTTCATCCGTGAAATCTACCACTCCGAGTGGCTTGTCGATGTAGTCATGGTCCCTAAGAAGGACGATTCACTTCGTATGTGCATTGATTTCAAACATATTAATCGAGCCTGCCCGAAAGATCACTTTCATCTCCCCCGCATCGATCAGTTTGTTGACTCGACTGCAGGGTGTGAGCGCTTGTCTTTTTTAAATGCATATTCTGGGTATCATCAGATCCGACTGTATGGTCCCAATGAAATAAAAACAGCCTTCATCACCCCATTCGGGTGCTTTTGCTATGTCAGCATACCATTTGGTCTTAAAAATGCCGGGGCCACATTCATGAGAATGATTCAGAAGTGCCTGCTCACTCAAATCAGTCGGAATGTGGAAGCATACAAGGATGACATTGTGGTCAAGTCCCGCAAAGGTTCTAACCTATTGACTGACCTCGCAGAAACCTTTGCCAACATAAGAAGCTATGATATCAAGCTTAATCCGTCAAAGTGCATGTTCAGAGTTCCAGGAGGAAAGTTACTCGGTTTTCTCGTTTCCGAACGAGGGATCGACGCCAATCCAGAAAAAGTTGACACCATCCTCCAAATGAAATGCCCCGTGCGAGTGCATGACGTTCAGAAGTTGACTGGTTGTTTGGCCGCCTTGAGTCGATTCATTTCTCGTCTCAGTGAAAAGGCCTTGCCTCTTTACCGACTGATGAAGAAATCTGATAAGTTCGAGTCGACTGAGGAAGCTGATGCAGCGTTTGCAGAACTCAAAACCTTGCTTTCCACCCAGCCGGTGCTCGCTGCACCAATCAGCAAAGAGCCTTTACTGCTTTATATTGCAGCCACTGGACAAGTTGTCAGTACAGTACTCACGGTCGAGCGAGTAGAGGAAGGAAAGGCTTACAAGGTTCAGCGCTGAAGTTTTGACTCCATCCAAGCAACCATATCCACATTATCAGAAGCTTGTCTATGGAATATACATGACCATGAAGAAGGTTGCACATTATTTCTCTGATCACTCTATTACAGTCGTCAGCGACGCACCACTATCTGAAATTCTAAATAACAGAGATGCAACTGGTCGAGTGGCAAAATGGGCGATTGAACTCCTTCCATTGGATATCAAGTTTGAGGCGAAGAAAGCTATCAAGTCCCAAGCAATCGCAGATTTCCTTGTCGAGTGGATTGAGCAGCAACTACCGACTCAAGTTCACTCGGAGCATTGGACTATGTTCTTTGATTGTTCCAAGATGCTGAATGGTTCAGGTGCTGGGGTAGTATTGGTATCCCCCCGTGGAGACAAGCTTAGCTATGTTCTCCAGATTCATTTTGATTCCTCCAATAATGAAGCCGAATATGAAGCACTTTTATACGGGTTGCGTATGGCCATTTCACTCGGCGTCCATCGGCTTATGGTCTACAGCGACTCAGATTTGGTGGTTAATCAAGTGATGAAGGAATGGGATGTTAGGAGCCCAGCCATGACTGGTTATTGCAATGCAGTAAGAAAGTTGGAAAAGAAGTTTGAAGGATTGGAGCTTCACCATATACCCCGACTGAACAATCAAGCTGCAGATGAGTTGGCAAAGATAGGTTCAAAGAGAGAGGCCATTCCCCGCAATGTGTTTTTGGAACATATTCATTCACCTTCAGTTCAGGAAGATCCTTTCACTGAAGAGTCACCACAGCCCAAGAGCGCCATAGATCCGTTTGAAGTCGAAATCACAGCCGTGGTCGACTTAGTCATGGAGGCTTTGGTCATCACTCTCGACTGGACAGTGCCGTACATTGCATACATTCTTAGGAAAGAACTTCCAGAGGATGAAGAAGAGGCTCGACAGATCGTCCGACGATTTAAAGCCTTTACCGTGATAAAAGGTCAGTTGTTCAGAGAAAGTGTAACTGGGGTCTGCCAGAAGTGCATCACGCGAGAAGAAGGCCGAATGATCCTCAATGATATTCACTCGGGGACCTGTGGTCACCATGCGTCCTCTCGGACCATCATGGCCAAAGCATACCGAGCCGGATTTTACTGGCCACGTGCCACTTAGATGGCAAAAGAAATAGTGGACAAGTGTGAAGGTTGTCAGTTTTACTCCAACATGTCCCATAAACCTGCATTAGCTCTGAAAACTATTCCACTCATCTGGACTTTTGCTGTCTGGGGATGGGACATGGTTGGACCTCTAAGGACTGGCAGGAGTGGATTTACTCATGTGCTAGTGGCAGTCGACAAGTTCACCAAATGGATTGAAGCCAAGCCCATTAAAAACCTTGAAGCAAGTACAGTTGTGAGTTTCATCAAGGAACTGATATTCAGATATGGTGTTCCGCACAGCATCATCACGGATAACGGCTCGAACTTCGACTCTGATGAATTCAGGGCCTTTTGTGCTTCCCAGGGCATGAGGGTCGACTATGCTTTGGCCGTTCATCCTTAGTCGAATGGGCAGGCTGAGCGAGCAAATGGATTGATTCTCAAAGGACTGAAACCCCGGTTGATGCGTGACCTCAAGCATGCAGCAGGGGCTTGGGTCGATGAGCTCCCATCAGTACTTTGGGGATTGAGGACAACTCCTAATCGGTCGACTGGATGGATTCCATTCTTCTTAGTCTACGGAGCCGAAGCCATACTCCCGAGTGATTTGCTCCACAACGCGCCCCGAGTCGAACTCTTCTCGGAAGAGGAAGCAGAGCAGGCTCGGCAAGATGCAGTCGATCTCCTGGAAGAAGAAAGAGAAATGGCCTTGATCCGGTCGACCATTTATCAGCAAGACTTGCGTCGATTCCATGCCAGAAACGTAAGGGGTCGGGCATTTCAAGAAGGAGACCTAGTTCTTCAAGTGGACCAGCAGAAATGACACAAGCTTGCTCCTGCTTGGGATGGCCCTTTCGTCGTCACCAAAGTGCTCCACAATAGAGCGTATCGTCTCTTCAACGTCGAGCACAATAAAGATGAGCCACGCTCTTGGAATGCCGAACTGCTCTGCCCCTTTTACTCTTAAGTATTTAGACTAATGAGATGTAATAAGAAGTACCTTGTAGTTTGATTATCAAAAGGCATGATTTTACAGTCTTCCGAATGATTGTTGTTCATTTTTTACATGTTCTAAAATCCCCCAGTGGGTGCCTTAACTGCGAATCCATTTCGCCTAAGTCAAAGAGAAAATCCTACCGAGTGGTGAGTCTGCCTCTCACTCGGGGGGCTTAGCTGAAGTCCAGTACTCGCCTAAGTAATAAAAAATCCTACCGAGTGGTGAGTCATCCTCTCACTCAGGGGCTTAGCTGCAGTCCAGTACTCGCCTAAGTAATAAAAAATCCTACCGAGTGGTGAGTCTGCCTCTCACTCGGGGGCTTAGATGCAGTCCAGTACTCGCCTAAGTAATAAAAAATCCTACCGAGTGGTGAGTCTGCCTCTCACTCGGGGGCTTAGCTGCAGTCCAGTACTTGCCTAAGTTTAAAAAGTCCTACCAAATGGTATGGGTCAGCCATGACCCCCCCCCCCCGGGCTGCAGACGTCAAGAAGAAGGACGAGATTATGGGAGCAATCTTCCCGCTGCAGGGCTTAGCTACAATCCAGTACTTGCCTAAGTTTGAAAATCCTACCGAGCAGTGAGCAATCCTCCCCCTCGGGGGCTTAGCTGCAGTCCAGTACTCTCCTAAGTTTGAAAAATCCTACCGAGTGGTTAGCAACCATCCCACTCGGGGGCTTAGCTGCAGTACAGTACTCACCTAAGTTTGAAAAATCCTACCGAGTGGTGAGCAATCCTCCAACTCGGGGGCTTAGCTGCAGTCCAGTACTCGCCTAAGTTTGAAAAATCCTACTGGGTGGTGAGAAATCCTCCCACTCGGGGGCTTAGCTGCAGTCCAGTACTCGCCTAAGTTTGAAAAATCCCACCGAGTGGTGAGCAGCCCTCCCACTCGGGGGCTTAGCTGCAGTCCAGTACTCGCCTAAGTTTTAAAAAAAACGAGTGAAAATTGATCTTCTCGCTCGGAGACTTAGCAAAGTGCGGGCCGGCCATGACCCCCACTCCAGAGTTGCACCATCAAGAAGAAGGACGAGATTGATCATGTCGCCAAGGCGAGCCACTTTCAGGAACATCAAGTTCATTGCTGAATGCCTCGTTGGCGAGCTGACCGGCCCCTCCGAATGGTGCGGGTCGACCATGACCCCTCCCCCGGGGGCTGCACGGTCAAGAAGAAGGACGAGATTATGCGCACTGTCAAAGGCCCATCCAACGGTTGGCGACAAGGCAGACAGCTGACAGGAATGTCAAGACCATTGCTGAGTGCCTTGCTGATGAGCTGATCAATGCTGCTCAAGGTTCGTCCAACTAGTCGACTTCTGATTCTTTTTCAGAAGATGCATCAAGCAAACAGAAACCAATCCGAGAGAAGAATGAATTTCACTCAAAGATAAGCGCAACATATTCGAAGATAAATCCAAAGATTCCTAACCGTAGATTAAAGTACTCGGGCGTCAGGCCCGAATGAGTTTTAACTATTACAAAATCACTCGGCATTCTGAGGCAAATAAAGGTGAAGCATAATGTTTTTCAGTCACTCGGCGGGAGAAGGACTGGCCGAATCGCAGAAGCTGTCGAGGTCGATGTTGTCGGCAATATGAGTGGCTGCCTCGAGGAAGGTGTCCATGAAGGACTGGAACGAGTGCTTCTTAGTGTTCACTACCTTGAGGGCAGCCAGCTTGTCTTCCTTAGCCTCCTTGTAGTGCACTTGAACCAATGACAAGGCGATGTCAGCACCACAGCGAGCAGAGGACTTCTTCCATTCTTGCACTCGGCCAGGAATCTGATTAAGTCGAGTCATCAGCGACTCGAGGTCTTGAGAAAGTTCCGCCCGAGGCCAGAGTTCAGCGTCCACTCGGGTCATCGCCGCCTTCACTCGAGCCAGATAAGCGACTGCACCATCCAAGCGTGACTCCAATCGCAGCAGGTTCATCGCAATGTCATCTTTCATGGGACAATTGATGGGGTCAAGACCTGTCTCGACCCACCCGGTTTCAGCTTCAAAGTCCTGACAAAGTTTTGTCCCATCGTGAAAAACGATGAGTCAACAATGTAACAACAAACTTCAGTCGACGACAAATTAACCAGTAGAATGATCATACCTTCAAGCTTTAGAACAAGTTTCGCGGCAAGTTGTTCCAGATAGGACTCTAGCTTGCCTGTCTTGGTTCTGAGGCCACCGGCTTCAGTGGTCAGGTTCTCCTTGTCCTTCCTCAGCTGCTCGACTTCTCGATTAGCTTCCGAGATGGCGGTCTTCAACTTCGCGTTCTCATCCAATTTGCCGACTGAAGCCAGCTTCTGGTCTGCAAGCTTCGTCTTCTCACGTGCTTCCTTCTGAGCAGCAGCAAGGTCCAGGTCCTTCTTCTCCAAAGCCTCCTTCATCCTCTCTAAAGAAACAACACTCTTCAGATGAGCCTGAAGTTGGCGATTTTCACTAGGCACATCTGCTTGTGTGAAGTCGCTCAGTTCAAAGAGACTGGAAGAAAAAGCAGTGGGAAGTGCGAGCTACAAAGCAGACAAGACAGTCGAATGATTACCTCCCATGATGGTCGTCTCTTGTTGAGAAGTCTTGAGATTCTTCTTTGCGAGTTCAAGGTCAAGTTCAACACTAATATGCTTCTTCTTTAACTCGGAAAGTCGAGCTCCAAGATCACAAGACCTCTGCAGTCAGCAAGAGAGATATGTCAGTCGACAGAAATAAGAGATAGTGACAGGGAAAAGTTACTCTAAGACTACTGCCGAATCAAATATTCAACAGTAGTCTCGGGGACTACACCCAGTGGATGCACTTAGCGTTCCCCCATAGGTTCAAATCAATACTCAACAGGGTCTGCCCAGCATGAGTTCAAAAAAAGAGAATACATCCTAAGACCTCAGTCGACTGCCAGCAGTCGATCGTGGTCTCGGGGACTACACCCAGTGGGTGCACTCGGCGTGCCCCCACTGCTTCGAATAGTTTACTGAGACACAGCTCGAGTCGAGCGGAGTGGAATATTTCTAAACAAAGGAACACCTCAGTGGGTGATCGGATATAAAACAACACTAAGAAGTTCAGTCGGAGTTTTGCTGACCTGAACATTGGTCTGAAGGGCAGTGCTGGCGTTGTAAGCAACCTGACTAGCTTCATGCATCACCTTCACCTGCTCCATGACAAGGTTCACCTGACGAAGAGCTTCCCTAGCGGTGCTCGGCGAGTCGTCTGGGGTCTGATACGCGGCAAAGAGTGATTGCTCCAAGATAGTCGAAGCAGTTACCGGGTCGGACGCGTGGAGTTGCACCGGAGCGGTAGGAGTCTGTGCAGTCGATCCCGACAGATGATCACTCGTCAGCGGGCTGGCGAATGTGACGTTGGTCCGAACCAGCCCTCCGGAACGTTTGACCACCGCCTCAAGCGCCGGCGTCGACTGAGGGACTTGAATTTCAAGCCTCCGCCTGCTTGAGCTTCCACTCTTCTTCCACCTCTCCTATAGAGGCGCTTCTTCTTCTTCATCATCAAGGAGCACAACGATTTCTTGCGGAGCTACAGAAAGGGAGAAATATCAAATATTCAGCTGATTGACTACCCACTCGACTAAATGAAATTTGGTCGAACGAACTTACCAGCCCGAGAGGTGGCCTCCTCATCTCCTGGTGCCTTATCAATATCCATGTCAGTAGTAGCAGAGGTGGGACTAGAAAGATGCATAATCCAATTGGTCAAAATAGAAATTTCAGTCGGTCTGTATAAACACAAGTGTGATACTCACCCCGAAGCCATTGGGACTTCCATCTTGATCCGCGGCAAAGTCTTCCGAGTCTTGGGAGGAGCAACCATGGGCTGCTTGGCGATCTTCTCCATCGGCTCCGGAGTTGATGTCCGAGTGCGCTTCTGAGCGTGGGTACTCGGAGCCACGTTCTTCCTGCGCCCGCCCGCCGGGTCATGTTGCTGCTTGGGTCGGCGCTTGGAACGCGGCGGCGAGTCGACTTCTTCCTTGTCGTCCGACTCCTTTCTCTCCTCCTCCTCCTCTTCATCCGAAGACTCCCAGTCTCCACTCTTTTCTGCGCTAGCCTCTCCCTTCTGGCCCTACTCCAGAGCTTGTTCGACGTTGGGCATCGAATACATCTCGGTAAAAACCTACAAGACAAAAAGTCAAGTGAAAGTCAGTCAACATCAAGTACAGTCGGAACATATACGCCAGGCGGTCAGAATAAAAGGGCATACCTTGTCGGGTGGATTGTCATCTGTTAAAGGGATGACTCGCCTGGATCCTCTGGGATTGTCCTGATTGCCTGTGATACTCTTGAACCACATGGCCACGGTCTCGGACGACACTTCCTCTTGGTGGACCCGAGCGGTGTCTTCAGGTCTGGAGTACAACCACATAGGATGTGTTGGAAATATGCCCTAGAGGCAATAATAAAAGCATTATTATTATATTTCCTTGTTCATGATAATTGTCTTTATTCATGCTATAATTGTGTTATCCGGAAATCGTAATACATGTGTGAATAATAGACACCAACATGTCCCTAGTGAGCCTCTAGTTGACTAGCTCGTTGATCAACAGATAGTCATGGTTTCCTGACTATGGACACTGGATGTCATTGATAACGAGGTCACATCATTAGGAGAATGATGTGATGGACAAGACCCAATCCTAAACATAGCACAAGATCGTATAGTTCGTTTGCTAGAGTTTTCCAATGTCAAGTATCTTTTCCTTAGACCATGAGATCGTGTAACTCCCGGATACCATAGGAGTGCTTCGGGTATGCCAAACGTCACAACGTAACTGGGTGACTATAAAGGTAGACTACGGGTATCTCCAAAAGTGTCTGTTGGGTGACATGGATCAAGACTGGGATTTGTCACTCCGTATGACGGAGAGGTATCACTGGGACCACTTGGTAATGCATCATCATAATGAGCTCAAAGTGACCAAGTGTCTGGTCACGGGATCATGCATTACGGTACGAGTAAAGTGACTTGCCGGTAACGAGATTGAACGAGGTATTGGGATACCGACGATCGAATCTCGGGCAAGTAACATATCGATAGACAAAGGGAATAGCGTACGGGGTTGATAGAATCCTCGACATCGTGGTTCATCCAATGAGATCATCGTGGAGCATGTGGGAGCCAACATGGGTATCCAGATCCCGCTGTTGGTTATTGACCGGAGAGTCGTCTCGGTCATGTCTGCTTGTCTCCCGAACCCGTAGGGTCTACACACTTAAGGTTCAGTTACGCTAGGGTTGTAGGGATATGTATATGCAGTAACCCGAATGTTGTTCGGAGTCCCGGATGAGATCCCGGACGTCACGAGGAGTTCCGGAATGGTCCGGAGGTAAAGATTTATATATGGGAAGTCCTGTTTCGGGCATCGGGACAAGTTTCGGGGTTATCGGTATTGTACCGGGACCACCGAAAGGGTCCCGGGGGTCCACCGGGTGGGTCCACCTGTCCCGGGGGGGCCACATGGGCTGTAGGGGGTGCGCCTTGGCCTAATGGGCCAAGGGCACCAGCCCCACATAGGCCCATGCGCCTAGGGTTTGAAGGGGGAAGAGTCCTAGGAGGGGAAGGCACCTCCTAGGTGCCTTGGGGGGGAGGGAAACCCCCCTTGGCCGCCGCACCCCCTAGGAGATTGGATCTCCTAGGGCCGGCCACCCCCCCTTGGCCCTCCTATATATAGTGGGGGAGAGGAGGGACTTCATACCTGAAAGCCTTGGCCTTTGGTTGCCTCCTTCTCCCTCCCCAACACCTCCTCCACCTCCATAGTGCTTAGCGAAGCTCTGCCGGAGTACTGCAGCTCCATCAACACCACGCCGTCGTGCAGCTGCTAGTGCCATCTCCCTCAACCTCTCCTCCCTCCCTTGCTGGATCAAGAAGGAGGAGACGTGGCTGTTCCGTACGTGTGTTGAACGCGGAGGTGCTGTCCGTTCGGCGCTGGTCATCGGTGATTTGGATCACGTCGAGTACGACTACATCATCACCGTTCTTTTGAACGCTTCCGCTCGCGATCTACAAAGGTATGTAGATGCATCTAATCACTCGTTGCTAGATGAACTCCTAGATGATCTTGGTGAAACGAGTAGGAAAATTTTTGTTTTCTGCAACGTTCCCCAACAGTGGCATCATGAGCTAGGTCTATGCGTAGTTCTTCTTGCGCGAGTAGAACACAATTTGTTGTGGGCGTAGATTTGTCAACTTTCTTGCCGTTACTAGTCCTTTCTTGCTTCAGCGATATTGTGGGATGAAGCGGCCCGGACCAACCTTACACGTACGCTTACGTGAGACCGGTTCCACCGACTAACATGCACTAGTTGCATAAGGTGGCTGGCGGGTGTCTGTCTCTCCCACTTTAGTTGGAGCGGAATCGATGAACAGGGTCCTTATGAAGGGTAAATAGAAGTTGACAAATCACGTTGTGGCTTTAACGTAGGTAAGAAGACGTTCTTGCTAGAACCCTAATTCAGCCACGTAAAACTTGGAACAACAATTAGAGGACGTCTAACTTGTTTTTGCAGCAAGTGGTTTGTGATATGATATGGCCAAAGTTGTGATGAATGATGAATGATCTATATGTGATGTATGAGATGTTCATGCTATTGTAATAGGATTCACGACTTGCATGTCGATGAGTATGACAACCGGCAGGAGCCATAGGAGTTGTCTTTATTCTTTTAATGACCTGCGTGTCATCAAGAAACGCCATGTAAATTACTTTACTTTATTGCTAAACGCGTTAGCCATAGTAGTAGAAGTAATAGTTGGCGAGCAACTTAATGGAGACACGATGATGGAGATCATGATGATGGATATCATGGTGTCAAGCCGGTGACAAGATGATCATGGAGCCCCAAGATGGAGATCAAAGGAGCTATGTGATATTGGCCATATCATGTCACGTTTATTATTTGATTGCATGTGATGTTTATCATGTTTTGCATCTTGTTTACTTAGAACGACGGTAGTAAATAAGATGATCCCTCACAATAAATTCAAGAAGTGTTCCCCCTAACTGTGCACCGTTGCGACAGTTCGCTGTTTCAAAACACCACGTGATGATCGGGTGTTTTATTCAGACGTTCACATACAACGGGTGTAAGACAGATTTACACATGCAAACACTTAGGTTGACTTGACGAGCCTAGCATGTACAGACATGGCCTCGGAACACAGAAGACCGAAAGGTCGAGCATGAGTCGTATAGAAGATATGATCAACATGAAGATGTTCACCGATGTTGACTAGTCCGTCTCACGTGATGATCGGACACGGACTAGTTTAACTCGGATCATGTAATACTTAGATGACTAGAGGGATGTCTAATCTAAGTGGGAGTTCACTAATAATTTGATTAGTTGAACTTAATTATCATGAACTTAGTCTAAAATCTTTGCAATATGTCTTGTAGATCAAATGGCCAACGTAGTCCTCAACTTCAACGCGTTCCTAGAGAAAACTAAGCTGAAAGACGATGGCAGCAACTATACGGACTGGGTCCGGAACCTGAGGATCATCCTCATAGCTGCCAAGAAAGATTATGTCCTACAAGCACCACTTGGTGACGCACCCATTCTCCCTGCAGAACAAGATATTATGAATGCTTGGCAGGCACGTTTCGATGACTACTCCCTCGTTCAGTGCGGCATGCTTTACAGCCTAGAGCCGGGGCTCCAAAAGCGTTTTGAGAGACATGGAGCATATGAGATGTTCGAAGAGCTGAAAATGGTTTTCCAAGCTCATGCCCGGGTCGAGAGATATGAAGTCTCCGACAAATTCTTCAGCTGTAAGATGGAGGAAAACAGTTCTGTCCGTGAGCACATACTCACTATGTCTGGGTTGCATAACCGCTTGACTCAGCTGGGAGTTAATCTCCCGGATGATGCGGTCATTGACAGAATCCTCCAGTCGCTTCCACCAAGCTACAAGAGCTTTGTGATGAACTTCAATATGCAGGGGATGGAAAAGACCATTGCTGAAGTATTTGCTATGCTGAAATCAGCAGAGGTAGAAGTCAGGAAGGAACATCAAGTGTTGATGGTCAATAAAACCACTAAGTTCAAGAAAGGCAAGGGTAAAAAGAACTTCAAGAAGGACGGCAAGGAGGTTGCCGCGCCCGGCAAGCAAGCTGCCGGGAAGAAGCCAAAGAATGGACCCAAGCCCGAGACTGGGTGCTTTTATTGCAAGGGAAGCGGTCACTGGAAGCGGAACTGCCCTAAGTACTTAGCGGATAAGAAGGCCGGCAAAACAAAAGGTATATGTGATATACATGTAATTGATGTGTACCTTACTAGTGCCCGTAGTGGCTCCTGGGTATTTGATACCGGTGCAGTTGCTCACATTTGTAACTCAAAGCAGGGGCTGCGGAATAAGCGGAAACTGGCAAAGGACGAGGTGACGATGCGCGTCGGGAATGGTTCCAAGGTCAATGTGATCGCCGTCGGCACGCTACCTCTGCATCTCCCTTCGGGATTAGTTTTAAACCTTAATAATTGTTATTTAGTGCCAGCTTTGAGCATGAACATTGTATCGGGATCTCGTTTAAATCGAGATGGCTACTCTTTTAAATCTGAGAATAATGGTTGTTCCATTTTTATGAGAGATATGTTTTATGGTCATGCTCCTATGGTGAATGGTTTATTCTTTATGAATCTCGAACGTGATGCTACACATATTCATAATGTGAGTACCAAAAGAAGTAAGGTTGATAATGATAGTCCCACATACTTGTGGCACTGCCGCCTTGGTCACATAGGTGTCAAACGCATGAAGAAGCTCCATGCTGATGGACTTTTAGAGTCTCTTGATTATGAATCATTTGACACGTGCGAACCATGCCTTATGGGTAAAATGACCAAGACTCCGTTCTCAGGAACAATGGAGCGAGCAACCGACTTATTGGAAATCATACATACTGATGTGTGCGGTCCGATGAGTGTTGAGGCTCGCGGTGGCTATCGTTATGTTCTCACTCTCACTGATGATTTAAGTAGGTATGGGTATATCTACTTAATGAAACACAAGTCTGAAACCTTTGAAAAGTTCAAGGAATTTCAGAGTGAGGTTGAAAATCAACGTGACAGGAAAATCAAGTTTCTACAATCAGATCGTGGAGGAGAATACTTGAGTCACGAGTTTGGGGCACACTTAAGAAAATGTGGAATAGTTTCACAACTCATGCCGCCTGGAACACCTCAGCGTAATGGTGTGTCCGAACGTCGTAATCGCACTCTGTTAGATATGGTGCGATCTATGATGTCTCTTACCGATTTACCGCTTTCTTTTTGGGGCTATGCTTTAGAGACTGCCGCATTCACTTTAAATAGGGCTCCGTCGAAATCCGTTGAGACGACACCGTATGAATTATGGTTTGGGAAGAAACCTAAGCTGTCGTTTCTAAAAGTTTGGGGATGCGATGCTTATGTCAAGAAACTTCAACCTGAAAAGCTCGAACCCAAGTCGGATAAATGCGTCTTCATAGGATACCCAAAAGAAACTATTGGGTACACCTTCTACCTCAGATCCGAAGGCAAGATCTTTGTTGCCAAGAATGGGTCCTTTCTGGAGAAAGAGTTTCTCTCGAAAGAAGTAAGTGGGAGGAAAGTAGAGCTTGATGAAGTATTACCTCTTGAACCGGAAAATGGCGCAACTCAAGAAAATGTTCCTGAGGTGCCTGCACCGACTAGAGAGGAAGTTAATGAAAATGATCAAGATACTTCTGATCAAGCCCCTACTGAAATTCGAAGGTCCACAAGGACACGTTCCGCACCAGAGTGGTACGGCAACCCTGTCTTGGAAATCATGCTGTTAGACAATGGTGAACCTTCAAACTATGAAGAAGCGATGGCGGGCCCGGATTCCGACAAATGGCTGGAAGCCATGAAATCCGAGATAGGATCCATGTATGAAAACAAAGTATGGACTTTGACTGACTTGCCCGTTGAGCGGCGAGCCATAGAAAATAAATGGATCTTTAAGAGGAAGATAGACGCGGATGGTAATGTGACCATCTATAAAGCTCGGCTTGTCGCTAAGGGTTATCGACCAGTTCAAGGGGTTGACTACGATGAGACTTTCTCACCGGTAGCGAAGCTGAAGTCCGTCCGAATCATGTTAGCAATTGCCGCATTCTATGATTACGAAATATGGCAAATGGACGTCAAAACGGCATTCCTTAATGGTTTCCTTAAGGAAGAATTGTATATGATGCAGCCGGAAGGTTTTGTCGATCCTAAGAATGCTGACAAAGTGTGCAAGCTCCAACGCTCGATTTATGGGCTGGTGCAAGCATCTCGGAGTTGGAACATTCGCTTTGATGAGATGATCAAAGCGTTTGGGTTTACACAGACTTATGGAGAAGCCTGCGTTTACAAGAAAGTGAGTGGGAGCTCTGTAGCATTTCTCATATTATATGTAGATGACATACTTTTGATGGGAAATGATATAGAACTCTTGGACAGCATCAGGGCCTACTTGAATAAAAGTTTTTCAATGAAGGACCTTGGAGAAGCTACTTATATATTAGGCATCAAAATCTATAGAGATAGATCGAGACGCCTCATAGGTCTTTCACAAAGCACATACCTTGATAAGATATTGAAGAAGTTCAATATGGATAAATCCAAGAAGGGGTTCTTGCCTGTGTTGCAAGGTATGAAATTGAGCTCAGCTCAATGTCCGACCACGGCAGAAGATATAGAAGAGATGAGCGTCATCCCCTATGCCTCAGCCATAGGTTCTATTATGTATGCCATGCTGTGTACCAGACCTGATGTAAACCTTGCCGTAAGTTTGGTAGGAAGGTACCAAAGTAATCCCGGCAAGGAACACTGGACAGCGGTCAAGAATATCCTGAAGTACCTGAAAAGGACTAAGGAAATGTTTCTCGTTTATGGAGGTGACGAAGAGCTCGTCGTAAAGGGTTACGTCGACGCTAGCTTCGACACAGATCTGGATGACTCTAAGTCACAAACCGGATACGTGTATATTTTGAATGGTGGGGCAGTAAGCTGGTGCAGTTGCAAGCAAAGCGTCGTGGCGGGGTCTACATGTGAAGCGGAGTACATGGCAGCCTCGGAGGCAGCACATGAAGCAATATGGGTGAAGGAGTTCATCACCGACCTAGGAGTCATACCCAATGCGTCGGGGCCAATCAAGCTCTTCTGTGACAACACTGGAGCTATTACACTTGCCAAGGAGCCCAAGTTTCACAAGAAGACAAGGCACATCAAGCGTCGCTTCAACTCCATTCGTGAAAATGTTCAAGATGGAGACATAGAGATTTGTAAAGTACATACGGACCTGAATGTAGCAGATCCGTTGACTAAACCTCTCCCTAGAGAAAAACATGATCAACACCAGAATTCCATGGGTGTTCGATTCATCACAATGTAACTAGATTATTGACTCTAGTGCAAGTGGGAGACTGTTGGAAATATGCCCTAGAGGCAATAATAAAAGCATTATTATTATATTTCCTTGTTCATGATAATTGTCTTTATTCATGCTATAATTGTGTTATCCGGAAATCGTAATACATGTGTGAATAATAGACACCAACATGTCCCTAGTGAGCCTCTAGTTGACTAGCTCGTTGATCAACAGATAGTCATGGTTTCCTGACTATGGACACTGGATGTCATTGATAATGAGGTCACATCATTAGGAGAATGATGTGATGGACAAGACCCAATCCTAAACATAGCACAAGATCGTATAGTTCGTTTGCTAGAGTTTTCCAATGTCAAGTATCTTTTCCTTAGACCATGAGATCGTGTAACTCCCGGATACCGTAGGAGTGCTTTGGGTATGCCAAACGTCACAACGTAACTGGGTGACTATAAAGGTAGACTACGGGTATCTCCGAAAGTGTCTGTTGGGTGACATGGATCAAGACTGGGATTTGTCACTCCGTATGACGGAGAGTATCACTGGGCCCACTCGGTAATGCATCATCATAATGAGCTCAAAGTGACCAAGTGTCTGGTCACGGGATCATGCATTACGGTACGAGTAAAGTGACTTCCCGGTAACGAGATTGAACGAGGTATTGGGATACCGACGATCGAATCTCGGGCAAGTAACATATCGATAGACAAAGGGAATAGCGTACGGGGTTGATAGAATCCTCGACATCGTGGTTCATCCGATGAGATCATCGTGGAGCATGTGGGAGCCAACATGGGTATCCAGATCCCGCTGTTGGTTATTGACCGGAGAGTCGTCTCGGTCATGTCTGCTTGTCTCCCGAACCCGTAGGGTCTACACACTTAAGGTTCAGTTACGCTAGGGTTGTAGGGATATGTATATGTAGTAACCCGAATGTTGTTCGGAGTCCCGGATGAGATCCCGGACGTCACGGGGAGTTCCGGAATGGTCCGGAGGTAAAGATTTATATATGGGAAGTCCTGTTTCGGGCATCGGGACAAGTTTCGGGATTATCGGTATTGTACCGGGACCACCGGAAGGGTCCCGAGGGTCCACCGGGTGGGTCCACCTGTCCCGGGGGGGCCACATGGGCTGTAGGGGGTGCGCCTTGGCCTAATGGGCCAAGGGCACCAGCCCCACATAGGCCCATGCGCCTAGGGTTTGAAGGGGGAAGAGTCCTAGGAGGGGAAGGCACCTCCTAGGTGCCTTGGGGGGGAGGGAAAACCCCCTTGGCCGCCGCACCCCCTAGGAGATTGGATCTCCTAGGGCCGGCCACCCCCCTTGGCCCTCCTATATATAGTGGGGGAGAGGAGGGACTTCATACCTGAAAGCCTTGGCCTTTGGTTGCCTCCTTCTCCCTCCCCAACACCTCCTCCACCTCCATAGTGCTTAGCGAAGCTCTGCCGGAGTACTGCAGCTCCATCAACACCACGCCGTCGTGCTGCTGCTGGTGCCATCTCCCTCAACCTCTCCTCCCTCCCTTGCTGGATCAAGAAGGAGGAGACGTGGCTGTTCCGTACGTGTGTTGAACGCGGAGGTGCTGTCCGTTCGGCGCTGGTCATCGGTGATTTGGATCACGTCGAGTACGACTACATCATCACCGTTCTTTTGAACGCTTCCGCTCGCGATCTACAAAGGTATGTAGATGCATCTAATCACTCGTTGCTAGATGAACTCCTAGATGATCTTGGTGAAACGAGTAGGAAAATTTTTGTTTTCTGCAACGTTCCCCAACAGGATGATCACGAGCCTGGAGAGGCTGGATGCGTCGACTGAGGAACACTTCCAGCAGGTCCAGCCGGTGACACCCTCGTTGATAAGTTGGACCACTTTCTCCACCAACATCTTCGTCTCCACGTTCTCAGCAGCGGTCACTTTGTGTGGAGAAGGAGTCTGAACACGGTCGAATGTGAAGTGGGGGAGGCCGGTCGACTGACCTGGAGCCGCGGCGTCCTGGCAGTAGAACCAGGTCGACTGCCAACCTCTAACCGATTCAGGGAGAGTCATAGCAGGGAAAGAACTCCTATGCCTTTTCTGGATACCTAAACCCCCACACATCTGGATGACATGGGTCTTTGAGTCACTCGACTTTGCTTTTTTGACTGACTGGGAGCGGATGGTGAAGATATGTTTGAAAAGATCCCAGTGCGGTCAACACCCCAAGAAGTTTTCACACATCAACACGAATGCGGCCAGATACGTGATGGTGTTGGGAGAAAAATGGTGGAGTTGAGCACCAAAGAAATTCAAGAATCCCCGGAAGAAGGGGTGTGGAGGAAGCAAAAAACCCTGGTCGACGTGGGTGGCGAGCAGTACACACTCACCCGGTCGAGGCTGAGGCTCCATCTCCCCCTGCGGCAACCTTGCCGCTCCCTTGGAGATCAGGCCGGACTCCGCCAGCTCGTCCAGATCTTCCTGCCGAATCAAAGATCGGATCCAATCGCCCTGGATCCAGCCCGGTGGCAGCTCCGCGCGCGATGACGACCCGTGGTTCTGCTTTTTGCCCTTCGCCGCCCCCGTCGCCTTCTTTGCGCGCTCGAGCGCCGCCGTCTTGTCCTTCACCATGGCGGCGGAGCGGCAGCGTCAAGAGCAGAAGTGCTAGGCGCGATGGAGAAACGGAGGAAGAAGAAGGAGGAACGGGTGTGCACAGTGCAGACGCCTCGGCCCCGTCGCCTTATAAAGGGTTGCTTCCGAGTGACTGACGTGTGGGACCAGGAAATCCTGTCAAATCCCTCAACAGTCACGCGCAACGTACGTGGCGAAAAAGGCAGCGCAGAAATCGAGGCATTGTTGTTTATCCGCTCCGCCTGCTTCGGCGCTCCCCGTCCCGCGTGCTTCCCCGAAATTTCGTATCCCGCAAAATCCGGGATACACAGCAGTCAATCGCGCCCAAGATCCTGCATTCTAATACAGCACTCGGCACATGATGCCACAAGTCTAGTCGACAACTCTCTGAATGGATCAAGGTGGCTGAGTCAATGCTGAAGTACCAACGTGAGTTCTCCATCTTGCAGAAAACGCTCGCGAAGGTGCAAAGCTCAGAACAAGTTGAACTTCAACCTACTTTCCACTCGAACCTTAATCCATTCAGGGGCTACTGATGAGGATACAGACCTGGGGTAGGGTCATAGGCCTGACCTATACGTCCTACCCAAGGTCACTACACTAGAAGATAAGAAGTCCAAGAAGCAGCAAGAGACCCCCAGTCAAAGATGTCGAGTGTAATCCACTCGACAATCATGTCACTCGGGAGTCCTCCTACCTACTGTCATTCGACCATCCAGAGAAACACTCGACCTACCGAAGACCAGGAGTCACTCAGCATTACAACGGACAGGCGTTCATGCCATAGTCTTTAAGGTCATTAACAGCACTTAAGGCTGGCATTACCAGTAACGCCCCCACTTCATGTACATTAAGTCCCTTGTAATGGAGGGTGATGGGGGTCCTGGCGTACTCTATATAAGCCACCCCCCTCCTCTGGCACAAGGGTACGCACCCCCTGTAAGATCACACATATAATCCAGTCGACCGCCTCCGGGCACCGAGACGTAGGGCTGTTACTTCCACCGAGAAGGGCCTGAACTCGTAAAAATCATGTGTACACCTTCACCATAGCTGAGATCTTGCCTCTCCATACTTACCCCCCTTTCTACTGTCAGCCTTAGAACCACGACACCAGGTAGGGGTGTGCCGGAATCTTTCTTCCGCTGTTCCACGTTCGATCATCCGTCGTGCCCATGGCTGACGCTCGCCGGGCTCGCGCCGAACATCGGGCTGCCCTTGCTGCCCGCGTCGCCAAGATGGCTCCCATAGGCGGGTGTCCCCCTCATTCTCTATCGCCTGCCGCCACCGGCCCGGCGGGGAACGAGCAGTAGGCCTCGTCACTGCATCCCTCGGTGCGGTGGGAAGGCCGCACCGCCACCGCGTCGCTGACCCCAGCTGGTTCGGCGTTGCACGCCCGTCGTGCTCCCATGGACGCGCACGCCGCGTTGCTCCTGGCGCGTGAGCTCCTGCACTACCGTCCAGTTGACGACCTCTACGAGGACTGGCTCGCTCACAGCACCGAGCTCGTCAGCGCCGCAGGGGGCTCCTCTGCGCCGTCCCTCTCGTTGCCTCGCCCTCCGTCCTGCGCGGGTGATGCAGCTCAGGAGGTGCCTCCGCCAACTCCTCCCCAAGAAGGCGCCCTGGATCCAAGGCGCGTGGCCCCTGGACGAGATCTACCGCGTCCAGCGCCCGCGCGACAAGAAAGGAGCTACCAAGAAATCCCTCGTCCCCAAGAAGGTGCTCGCATGCTTCCTGCACCGGCACGCCATGACCGCATCCCTGCGCCAGCACGTCAAGACCCCGCGCTGCTCCTGGCAGCGGCGTGCGGGAATCCCCAGGAGCAAGCCCCGCGTCAGCAAAGAGCTCGGTGGCCACCGCAGGCTGCCGCGCCTTCACCACCGAGCTACGCAGTGTCGCCTGGCCAGGCAAGTTCAAGCCGGACCTGCCTCCTCGCTACGACGGCACTGCCGACCCCGTGGAGTTCCTGCAGCTCTACGAGCTGGGCATCAAAGCGGCCAACAGGGACGAAAAGGTCATGGCAAACTGGTTTCCCATGGCGCTCAAGGATGGTGCCCGCACCTGGCTCCTGAACCTGCCTCCTGGCATGATCTCCTCTTGGGACGAGATGCGCACCTGCTTCATCGCCAACTATCCGGGCACTCGCGACCGTCCACCGGCCATGGGTGACCTGCGCCGCATCAAGCAGCAACCCAAAGAGACTTTGAAGAAGTACATCCAGTGCTTCAACAGCGCTCGCCTCAAGATTCCCAAGGTGACCGAGGAGGCCATCATCTCAGCATTCTCCGACGGTGTCCGCGACGTCAAGATGAAGGAGGAACTAGCGATCCATGAAGATTTGTGCACGTCTCTGGAGCTGTTCAACCTGGCGACCAAGTGCGCAAGGGCTAAGGAGGGATGCCTCTCCCTTCTCGAGCTCCCAGCTGCAGATCCAGAAGAGAAGAAAGCCAAGGCCAAGGATGTGAAGCGCAAAGGAGTAGCTATGCTCCCAGCAGAGCCGGATACGAAGCACGGCAGGGACTAGCCGGAGTCGTCCAAGGGCGGCCAGTACTGCGTGTACCATGATCTCCATACCCACAACACCAAGGAATGCCAAGAGCTCAGAGCCGTGAGAGAAGGTCGTGTCAGTCGACGCCCCGAGCGCAACGATCGGGGCTACGGCCGAGGCGGAGGAAGAGGTGGAGGACGATGGGACGACCATGGCCCTCGCCATGGGTGGCGTGACCGGCCTCGCGAGGACCGCTGGCAGGACCAGCCTCACGAGGGGGCTTGGAGGGATCAGCCTCGTGAGGATCGCCCACAAGGCAACACAGGCCTTCCTCCTCTGCCACCACCGCCAAGAAGGAATGACGACCATCATCAGGACGAGGGGGCTGGGGGCTTCCAGGAGCCGCGTGCTATCGCTTGCATCTTGGGCGGTGCCTAGGCCCCAGCCTCTCAGCGCATCTTCAAGCAGTTTGCTCGTGAGGTGAATGAAGTCCTTCCCACGCTCGAGGCCGCGTGCCCTCTCAGGTGATCCACGTGCGCCATAGCGTTCAGCTCAGCGGATCAGCTCAAGTGCACGGAAACAGCTGGTGTCCTCCCAATGCTCTGTTCCCCAGTCATCAGCAATGTGCAAGTTACCAGGACCCTCATCAATGGCGGAGCAGGGCTCAACGTCCTGTCCATTGAGACGTTCAATAATGTCCAAGTGCCATACGATCATCTTCAGCCGACCAAGCCTTTCTCAGGAGTCACTGATGGTTCCACTATCCGGATAGGGCAGGTCCACCTCCCTGTCACCTTTGGACAGCGCAAGAACTACCGTACAGAGCTCATTGACTTCGACGTTGCCCACATTCGCCTGCCACAATGCCATCCTCGGATATCCAGCCCTGGCCAAGTTCATGGTAGTGACTCACCATGTCTACAATGTCCTCAAGATGCTAGGAAGTGGCGGAGTCATCACGGTCCCCTGTGAAGAAAAGGATGCCGTGTGCTCTCTTGAGCGTGCCTTCCAAGCCGCATCGATCGAGGACCCAGACAGCAAGAGCAGAAACCTCCCTGAAGTAGCTCCCAAGAAGAAGAAGACATCACCCAGCTCAAGGCCTCAGGAGGCAGGCACCTCCGGTGGCACCGCACCAGGATCTGCGCCCATCCAAGGGGCACCACCCTCCGTCGCATAGGAAGGCGTGCCCGGTGCCCTCCTCGGGCAAGGCTCGGGGGCTCTCTCCTGGAGGGCCACTGACTTTGCCAAGATCACGAGGGAGGCGCTCGGGCACCACTTGGAGGCGTGCTTCTTGGCACGCTTCCCTCAAGAGGGCATAAGGCAAGGAGGGCCCGACCCTCAGGAGTTCATCACCAAGGTCACTCAGGAGCTGCAGGAGTCGAGAGTCATGTGTGGCAGCCACCGCCTACCCGGCGTAGCTCCCCATCCAGGTGAGGATGGCGGGCTACGCGTCTGCGTTGACTACCCAAGGCTAAATCGAGTCGCGTCTCAGGAGCGCTTCTGGCCTTCGCGCGTGGGACATTGCGAGGGTCCACCTCACAGCTACGTTCGCATACCTTTCGGCCTGCCAAACGCGGCTGCTGCTCACCAATGTCTGATGAGGAGCATTCTGGAGGCTCGGGTGGCCAGGCACTGCGCGTTCTTGGAGGAAATGGAGATGGACCTCGCCTAGCCGCCCGGACCTCCAGAGCCTCCCGAGGCTCAGAGTTCCAAAGGCTCATGAGGATTGGCTTCCTCATTGTGCACCGTCAGCTACTCCAACAATCGCTCTGCAATGGTATCAGGTGACATCCTTCGAGTTTCATTTCAGCTGGGAGCGTCCTCAGGGCTGCATCATTCCTAGGTTGCATGGGTCTGTCCCAGCGGCATGTATCCATTTTGCTTATGTCTTTATCTTACCTTGTTGGGGGTGCCACTCGGGCTGCATCATCCACAAGCCGCTCGGGCCTGACCCAGTGGCATGTGCCTTTCTTGCATCTATCTAAGTTGGATTGCCTTTTCATGCTCAACTTGCCTATGATTATCACCTCTCGCCCGTCGCGGCCCCTTTTTCTCCCTCATGCAAATCGCTTGCACGTTAAAAGGGGGGTGCCTGAGCATCACGACTCAGGAGCTCCTACTAGATCTCCAACCCTCACCCCCTGTCCTCGTCCACGGCATCGCGACCTGGCATACCAGCGACGGTTGAGCCTGCTCGAGGGTCGGGACCTGAGGACGTAAGCGTTTGTATCTAACCCTCATGCAGGAACACTCAGCCGCCCAAGGCTCAAGATCAGGTGCAACCCGCCTTGAGGTAGGGCCTCGTGAGTCCCGCGCTAGCTCACGAGTGCCCAGATACACCTCGTCTAGCCCTACCGTGTCGGCCACGTGTCAGGGCGGGGCTGTACACGCCCCGGGAGCTCCTCTCGGCGGGGTCCCCCCTCCCACGTATCAGTGGAAGCACCATGCTCTGCGCTGGCTGATGACACTGCCGAGGAGCGGCTATGCCCGTACACATACGGAAGTGCTATGCTCCGCGCTGGTGATAAACAACTGAGGGCAGCCCACGGCTGTATCAACCTCAGGGAGCCCAGAGCTCAATGTCTCGACTCATCGCAATGCCTCCCCTCGGGAGCACCGTGTGAGGGGGCTGGGCATGGGGGCTGCGCCCGGGTCACGCCCAAGCGCACGCCACCCAGCCAGGTCCCTCGGACCTGGTCGTTGCGCGCCCCTCCCCGAGCGGAGCCAAGGTATGAAGACCGTTTGAGCGTCAAGGGGGACTCCTGAGCATCGTGACTCGGGAGACTAACTGGTCATGTAGCCCCTCACTCCTTAGTTCTGAAAGGCTAACGGCGGTCGAGGTATGTGCGGGGACGGGCCCTGCCTACGTAGAACGACAGACCCTCTCCTACACCCCCTCCCTATTGTTGTTTGCGTGTCAAGGGGGACTCTTGAGCATCGCGACTCAGGAGCCTAACTTGCCACATAGCCCCTCACTCCTTAGTCCCGTCCTAGTGATCCGGTCGGGGCTAACAGCGTCTGAGGTATGCGCGGGGCCGGGCCCTATGGACGTAGAACACAAGAAAATAGGAAGGAAACCGCAAAATCTAGCAAATTCAGAAGCAAATACTACAGACCATAAATTATTCTCACAATACCAAACACAAGTTTAAATGCCTCCGCGAGCCACGGTGCATGTTGCAGGGATCGAAGCAGGAAAGAAGCCACAAGAAGGTCACCCCTGGGCCGCGCCGCCGCTCGTGGTGGAGTTGCGCTTGTCAGCTCCACCCCCCGAGGCCGCGGAGCCAGCAGCGCCTCGCTTGAGCGCGGTGTTGAAGGCACGGAACTTCAGTAGAAAGGCTTCTACTCGGCCCTTCACGGCCTCGGCAGCAGCGGCGGAGCGCTTGGCATCCACAGGCTCCAGCAGGTCGTCAAGGTTGGTGTCGGGGTTGCGGAGGTAGATGTGGCTGAGGATCCGCGTCAGCGCTGCAGAGGAAAGGACGCGAGCCTCAACTTCGGCCATGGGGCCGATGCCGGTCACGACCTCCTCAAGTGCCTCGACCAGGAAGGGAACCAGCTTGGCGGGGCCTTCCGTAGCTCCAGCCAGCGGTTTCTCCAGGCCCTCTTCATAAAGCGTCTTCAGCGCCTTGCGAGCCCTCACCTCATAACCCGTGAAGGCCGCGCGGTCCTCGGCCAAGACCTTCGCCTTGGCGTCCAGCTCAACCCTCTCCGCTTTCAGCGTTCGCTCCAACGTCTCCAGCCGGCCGCGATCAGCTGAGAGTTCGGCGTCACGGTCCTTGATGGCAGCCTCCCAAGCCTTCATCTCCTCCTCCTTCGCCTGATGGTCGCAAACATCCTTGGCGAGCTCATCACGCAGCTGTTGCAGCTTGCCCTCCAGCGTCTTGCAGTGGCCCTCGGCAGTTGAAGCATCCTTCAAAGCCGCGTCGCGAGCGGCTATGGCCTGGGAGGTGACTTGCTTCTCCTCCTCGGAAGCCATCACAGCCTGGCTCAGCGCCGCTCGGACAGAGGCGTCAGAGCGAACCAGCCGGAGACCAGCTCCAGGCGCCCGGCCACCAGGCGGGGGTCGGCGCCCTGAAGATCCTCTTGCAGCCAACTCAGCTCATCGGCAGCGCGGTCCAAGGCGATAGAGGAGGCAGAGGAGACGGGAACCGGCAGAGTAGGAGGAGAAGACGGTAGCGTGATCACAGCTTGGGAGACAGGGACCTCCTGAGCCTTGGCAACTTCGGCGACAGCATCAAGCGCAGGCGCCTCCAGAGTCAGCGGGGCCACGGGGGCTGGCTCCGCGCTAGGGCGTCCCTCCTGGCCTCGTGAGGATGATCAAGCAGGGGAAGTGTGAGCCCCGCTGCCTCCCTTTCCCGTGAGTGAAGACGCGGCCACGGCAGGTGAGCCCGCCCCAAGCTGGCTCGCCGTGTCTCCCTTCAGCCTCTTCGCCACAGGTGGCGGCCTACCAAAATAGGGGATGTCAAGCCTCGGCGGCAAAAACAGGGGCAAAGCAGAGTTCGAGTACTTATTGGTCGGCTGTCTCGGGGTCCCACGGCCTCCGGCCAAGTTTGAAGCCTGAGAGCCTCTTGCAGGGCTCAGCCTCGGGAGGTCCAGCAGCAGAGGAAGGCACACCAGAAGGGCTAGAATTGGCTTCGGGTGGCACCAGGGCTGGAGTAGACCCTCGGGAGATCAGCCCCAACCTGTCCTTCTCTAGGATCAAAGGCGGGTCCTCTCCCCCTTGTCTGGTGTCGGCCTTGTCGTCGTCCGGCAAGGAGCAGAGGGCGCTGGACCTACGCCAGGGGGAAATCTCCCCCGTCCCCTCGATGGTCGCCCCGAGTTACGCTCCTCCTCATCATCATCATCTTCCTCCTCTCCCCCGCCAGAATCATCAGAAGATAAGTCCACCGTTGCCGTCAACGCCTGGCCCTTGGGGGCCTCCGTCGGCACCAAGCCGACCCCGTCGAAGGTGGGCATGGTGTCCACCACCCGCTCCCAGTCGTCGCAAAGGAACAAGGGGACCGGAGCGCCCTCCGGGCTTGCCACGTCCTCTCCGACCAGGAAGCGGAGGGCTGCGGTAAGATCCTTGTCAGCCAGGGCAGCCGAGCTCAAGCGGAGGATGGCGTCCGCATCCTCAAGCCTCCACAGTGGGTGCAAGTGCGCCTGAAGAGGGTCCACCCGGTGCGACAGGAACTCCCTTAGGAGCGTGGCCTCGGTCAGCTTCACTGCCCTCAGATTGCCCGGCCTTAGGTGAGTGTTCATCTTCTCCAGCACCAGCTTCGCCCGTTGGTCATTGAGCTTCGCGCGAGACCACGCCTCGATGGCCTGTGGCTGCTCCGTGGGCAGCTCCAGCAGAGAGTTGGTGCATCGGGCATCCACCATGACCCACTTGCTCCGGAAGCCGTTGGCCCTCTTCTCGGCCTTAGAGATCGCGTTGGCTTTGGAGTACGCGACAAAGCCTGCGCACGCCGAGATATTGGCGCTAGTGACCCGGAGGGAGAAGAAGTGGCGCAGCAGGGCCACAAAGGGCATCACCCCGATGTGTGCCTCATAGTAGTAGGCGAAGATCGACAGGAGGAGAATGGAGTTGGGGTGGAAATGCAGAGCATGCAGCTGATATTGGTGGAGGACAGCAAGGAAGAACTCAGAAAAAGGAGGCACCAGACTAGCGATGACGGCACTCATGAAGAGGGGGTAGAAGGTGCTCCCCTTGTCGTCCGGCTGGGCGGAGCTGAGCCGGAGCGCAGTCTCCCCCATTTCGTTGCCCTGTGCCGCCGCCATCTAGCGCGTGAGGGCGAGATTCTTCTCTGTCATGTTTGGAGGATCCAGAGCCGGCGAGTACCAGGCCGGTGGAGCCCCGGCCGCGATCTTGCGAGGCGCCATTGCTCGCCGGAGATGAAAGGCTGAGGCAGATCTGGAGATTTCAGAAGCAGGAGGGCGAAGAGCAAGAAAGGGGATCTGGAACAAGGCGAATGAGAGTAATGAAAGTAAGCCTAGCCCCGGGCCAGCCTTTTTGTCAGTCGGGCAGTTACCGAGGCAGCATGGGGAAGCGGAGACGCCCACGTCCAATCAACCGCCACACGGCGCCCAAGGCCGTAGGCTGTTGGGGCCCACGGCGCCTCGCACTTGCCCCTTCGATTCCCTGCTAAGCCAAGTCCGAGCGTGCCTTGGGCCCGGGGGCTACTGTCGGTGTTCTGGGAACGGGGGTCCCTAGACTTGCCTGCCTGCGGCCTGCGGTGTGGCTCAAGTGGTGGCCCAGTACGGCCCATCTTCATCAACGCAAACTCAAGACCCTCGCGAGGGGCCAAGCCTTGCGGGGCGGACAACGCAAGGCTTCCTCAGGAGCGGCCTCACCAGGCAGGCTCGCGAGGAGGCGGAGAGAACAAGGCAAGGGTACCTCGAGAGGTGCCCATGACGCAAGCCATGACGATCGAGACCAGGCGGGCATCGGCCTACACAGTGTCCTTGTTTGCTCTTTGTTGCAAAGGGGGCAAGCATAGGCGTGGAGTACCAAGGCATCAGGCAAAGGTTACCATTTTGGTGCAACGAGACCAAGACCAGCAGAGCGGCAGGATGGAGGTCACCGTGGAGCCCAAGACAGCGTCATCACCAGTGCCTTTGGCAGCCGAAGACCAACTTTAGTCGGGATAACTTGTACTAGATGTTCCCATTTGAAATGGCAGTTGTTGGCTCCCTTCCCGCTCAATATTTGGGAAGAGGACCAGGGCCTCTATAAATAGAGATAGCCACTACAGTAGAGGGGAGATCGAATCCTTCCCTATGAGAACACCACACCAGCTCAAGAACACCTCTCGCGAGGCTGTTCTTCCCCTGTACTGTTCATCATCAGCCCCCGAGGCAATCCACCACACCACACACTGGAGTAGGGTATTACACCACAACTGTGGCCCAAACCAGTATAAATCCCGTGTCCCTCGTGTTGTTCATCGATTTAGCTTAGATTCTCGCGAGGCGATTGGACGTGGATTGGTAGGGGGAAGATCTTCATGCGCACCCCAGAGTTCGAACCTCAAGGGTCTGCCGGAACCCAACATCCAAGATCCACGTCCACATCTACATGGCGACCATCATCACATTCGTGATCCACATCGTCATGAAGAGCAAGTCACCTCCAAGCAACATGTGCACGACGACAATGAAGGACATCTACTATGAGCTCAAGTACGACAATGACACCATCATCATGAAGTGCTCGCCGAGCACAAACCTACAAGTCCAAAAAAGCTCTACATCAAGCTACCGCCAAACTTCATGAGCACAAGAGAAGACCGCAAGACGAGCACCACCAAGACGAAGCTACGGCTACACCAAACACTTTGGCATCTTTGCCAAAATTTCTCAAGGCATCTTCGCCTTTGGACGTACAGCATTTTCGCCTACTTCCACGAGTTCGCCTACATCGACATCTTCAACAACGAGGCGACCACCTACGAGCGAGGGAGACACTTCCATCTTCGGAAGCCCCTCAAGGAAGATGGCTAAGCATGGGAAATTCCCTTCGGTCATGGAGACGAGCTACGAGGTGCCACATCATATTGACCTCCAACAACAAGACGGCAACAAAAAGGTTGAGCATAGGACTATCCCTTCAACCAAGGCGGCGATAGGAGTTGAGCATGGAGACATTTGCACCAACATCTCTCCGACACCCACATATGAAGAGATGCCCCAATTGCCATGTGAGGAGAGCCACCCCACCATGAGTGATATGAGTGACTCCACCATATGTGAAATTGAGTGCATTTCCTATGAGAGGATGAGTGTGACCACCACTAGCCCCACACATGAGAGCATGCCACACATCCTATGTGAGGTTGAGAGCCATTTGAGTGACTCCACCAACCATATGAGTGAGAGCATCATACCGGGAGTGAGTGAGCCACATCACTTAGTGAGTGAGGTAGTTGACACGGCATGTGAGGCCACTATGATTTCTAATGACTTAACCTCTACTCCGAGTGTGTTTTCTTCTTTGGTGCTAGGTCTCCGACATGACGACATGCCTATCTTTAACGATTCCATACCTCCAATGGGAAAACCGATGGCCATGGTGGACAATGATGCACCCCCCACATGGTTCCATCATGATGAATATGATCACGACTTGTTCTTCGACACCTCACCTACAACACATGAGCGATGCTCCAAAGGTAACATAGGTGATCGTGCTTCTCTTGTCCCATTAGTGGACTATCTTAACAATGATTGCTTGCATGATGTTGATCCACCTATTCCCGTGCTTCATGATAGTGCGACTTCTTCATGTCATGACTTACCAATTTATGATGACTATGATAATGAGCATGTTGAGTTGCCTAGTTGTGATGCTATGCTCCATAGGATATCATGTGAGAATTTTATTGGTCACGTCATGTTTGACAATCCTTTGAACTTGTCATATGCTATGAGTGTGATCTCCCATATTGCTTCATTTCAGTCTCAACATAGTGACTATGCATTCCCCATTAAAATAAATCCCATTTGCACTTATGGCATAGATGACGAGATGATAGTCATTGGCTTTTGTGTTTCATGTGATGATATTGCTATGCTTCCTTTACATGATTTGCGCAATTCATCTACTATACCATGCCATGATCACATTGTTCCAAATATGCTTTGTTTTGGGTGTTGTCCATATTCTCCATGTGATGTTTCCACTAATGATCATGAGGAGACCCCCATAGTTTCCTCACATCTTAGGAGATTTTGATGCATTCCATACTTTGCATGATTCCCATAATTGCTTGCACCATATGCATTCCATGAATAACAATGCTCTAGATATTTTTCATGATGCATTTCCCAATTTGAGTCTCCATTATGCTATACATAATAACAAACCTCTCATGATCGATGACATGTTTCTATATCATGCATCTCATTTATTTGAGCATTGGATATTTTGTGCTAACCAACACATGCACGTGCGCATCATGATGGATGATGTGTACATATACCATGCAAACAAAATTTTCCTTTTGTCTTTGTCTTGTGTAGGTACTCATGTATACTCGTCAACCTCTCAATCCCAAGAGTTGACGAAACAAGCTCTTGAGAGCAATGATGACTTGGGATCCCGTGGATTATCCTTACCATTGTTCCCTTCGCACAAGGACTACGTGCACCTCTTCTACTTGGCTTTCACACGGCTATGGGCTATATATCACTTGTCACATTATGCCCATTTTACCATGTTCACTTTGCATGTTATGCTTGCTTCTATGCCTTTGCCATGCAATTGTGACCCTTGCTTGCATCTACCCATGATTCGTCATTTTACTACTCATATGTGTACTTGCATGCTTGGTGGAGATACTTGTAGCTATTGCCATGATTTCTTTGTGCCCCATGCTATTGATGCTTGTTGTGTTGGGAGAGTCATGATGTCCCATTGCTATTTACATATGGCTTCACGCCAATACATTGATGATATTTTGCTCATATCTTTCTTCCATACTTGTGTTATGTCTTATGCATTATTCATGACTACCATTTGCACACATGACATGCTTGGCATGATTCCTTCTAGTACGTTGCATCTTCGCACTACTAGCTTGCTTAACTTGATCAATATGATTTCTTGCTTTGTCGCATCACCCATGTTCCATTCTTACTCGCTTTCTTGGGTTGATGAAATATATGCTCTTGCCTCTCACATGATATATCTTGATCATTCTCGCTTGTCTCCATTAGTGCCATCTCTCATACCCCCTTGTATTGAGTGCCAGCTTGCTATGCTTATTGATCATGGAGACTTGGACATATTACTTGTGAAGCATGCTTGTTTGATTGAGCCTATTGTGTTTGGTTGTTCTCGCATCATATGCCTCCATACTATGAAATGCTCCCTTGTCCTTTCTTATGATGAGCATGATGCATACACTTGTTGGGTATCTTACCACACGAATGATAGGTTTCGCACTTCCGCTAACCTCATTTGTTTTTCCGAGTGTTTGTCATGTTATTTCGTTTTGAAGGATTCACAAGGTGGTACCAGCATGCGACAACTTGGTCATGCGAAGGCAGCATACACGATGTGCAACACCAACATTTGCGAGAATCTCCTAAAGGTGAACTCCTTCCATTTGAGCCATCCTCAATTACACATATTGGATGGGTCATTCTTTAATTGTTGTCTCCTTCTTCTTGTCTACATGATACACATATTGGAGGGAGGACCAACATTGGAGATGGACCCTATGGACCTTAAGTTGAGGAGTGCCACAACATCGAGCTTTGGTACAACACCACACATAACAAATTTGCATCTTATGCATGGATTGACTCACCTTATGATTGCCTTGTTGCATCTTGTATTTCTATGCCATCCATGATATATAAGCTTATGCACTTCCTTAGCAAATTTCTTGTGATCTTTCTTGATGGCATATTCATACATAATGATCACATTGCCTACCATCAATTGCATGATAACATAATCATATTTACCATCCATTGCCATATTCATGCTCTTAATAAACCGTCTCACTATGACATCATTTTGCACCGTGGTTGCATTGATCATATTCACAACATATTTGTGTGCACAATGAATGCTTTTTCTCCCATGAACGCTTTGCATATCATTATATATCATCTTGATAAGATTCATGCGCTTTGTCACGAAGAATCTTGCCACACGGACTCATTCGTACATGATGGACACTTTGTGTGCGCGAACCATTGTATTTCCGAGTGTTGTTTGTGTTTGCTCTTTTTGCATGTATACCACTCTGGCAACACCTTGGAGTACTTGGATTGCGCAATGTCTTCAACTCTGTCCAACTACAAGTTCGTCCACAACAACCATTTCCATGGTGATGAGGATCATGATCCGAGGACGGATCTTTCCCATGGGGGGGAGATGATGCGGAGCATCCCAGGTTCATCCTCATGTACACTTCGGCTAATCCCCAAGCCCCAAGGGGACATACGATGAGACCTCAACCATGCGCCATTGGACACAAGATGAACTCACTCCTCTTCGAACCGACACTTTCCACGTATGAGACATGGTTACTACCTCATGCATAGACCTTGCATATACTCAGGTACAACCGAGATGACCATGGAGGATCCAAGGACCAAGGACAAGCATGGAAGAGGAGAAGGAAGAAGAAGAACGGCCAAGACAGGACTTGCCCGGATCATCTGGACCCCCAGCTGGATGATCCGTACTGAGCCCGGACGATCCAGACGACCACTCGGACGATCCGGCTAACTGCGTCGAAGACACCCGAAGGTTTCACCTGAAACCGGATCATCCGGACGACCACCCGGATCATCCGGACCCCCGACACCCGGATCATCCGGGCCACCATCCGGATCATCCGGACCCCGCCTACGTGCGTGAATTGGGCCGAAGCCCATGTACCCCTTCACTTCTCACTTACCCCTTCATGGCTTAGACTATATATACTCCTCCTCCTCCTCCATTTGAGGGTGGTTTAGCTCATATGTGAGGATAGCTTTGCTCATCCATACGGATCTACTCCTCGAGAGAGACCGCGGCCCCTCTTTGGAGAAGATCCACGTTGGATTCAAGACCCCCTCTTGGGTGGCCCCATCAAGACCTCCTCACGGAGAAGAACCGGTTACCCTATGTATCGTCCTTTGTTGGTTCTGGACCGTGTGATCTCTATGTGTACTCAGATCTAGCATATGTGTGGCTATGTCTTGTTGGTTTGAGAGATCCTCTTGTGTTTTTCCCTCGTTTTCCCCTCGTGTTCTTCGTGTTCTTAGTCGGGATCCGCTCCGTTCGTGAAAGATTGACCGTTTAGGGCTCCACCCTACACCACGTCCCAAGGTCGCCGTCGCCCAGATGTGCATGCGCAACCACGCCCTCTTCTACCACTACTGCTTGGCCACAAGGCCTTGCAAGCATTTCACCAGGTTTGTCAACAGCCCCCACTACATGTTCACTACGATGGACATCACCAACGATGTAAAGGTGCTCAAGAATTCTGGCATCACCTGCCATAATCTTGTCGACAACTAGGGCCAATACAAGATCTGGGGCGACAAGGAGCATGAGAAGGACTCACTGGTTCACCTCACCGAGGCCATCATCCCCTACAACAAAGACAAGAAGGATTCCTGCAACAAGGACAAGCGTGCCTGACACTCGGCCTGGATGGAGAAACTCAACAAAGCTCACATCGTGTGTGCGGCCAAGGATGCGTACACGAGCTACGACATGTACAGGCGGATTGTTGACATGAGGAAGTGCCTCCTTCCCCAAAACAGCCAGGGATCCAGCCGGAAGCAGAGCAATGGCAAGCATCGTCGTAACAATTAGTAGATGATTACCTCCTTGTTTCTCCTAGTTTAGTATGCATGTAATTGCTTTACTTTGGTGTGTGGAAATGTTATGTGTGTAGTCACTTGTGTAATTGTATGCTTAATTTGGTTTTGCAATGTTGTCTTTTTAAGTATATATGTTGATGCTCTGTAGACAGAGCAAATCACATCACACACGGACTAAACAATAGAACCCGTCGGTGATGATTTCATCAATCACTCACAATTTTATACCAGCAATCGTTTGCTCACAACACACACGACTTGTTAACAGGAATCGTCTATGTTGTTATAGGTCTTCCCACACATTTCCGATTACAAGCCTATTTGCCGCTTATCACACACATCTTGTTAAGTTGAACCATTTTTTTTCTCTTGTCTCAACGCAAATAGTTCATCCAAGTGAACTGTATGCCGTATATCGCACATGCCTTCATCTGGCTGCCCGTTTCTATTGTTCCGCCTCATCACAAATAGTTTATCTGAGTGAATCGTATGTCGTATGTCGTATATTGCACACACTTTCATCTGGTTGCCCGTTTCTTTTGTTCTGCCTCATCGCAAATAGTTCATTGAACTGAACCGTATGCCCCTCATCGCACACGCAACTAAAATTTGAACCGTATTTGATGTATCCTTCATCGCAAATGTTTTGCATCTTTTTTGACGGGTTTTTTACATCACCGTTTGCGATTAATGCATCACACACAGTTTTGTAAAAGGGTCTCTGATCGTAGTGTCGCGTTAGCAGCATCCTGCAGTAGTAATAATCAGCGGTCTCGACCGTAAGGAACTTATGGCTCTTCATGGCTCAAAGTCTAATTACTGAGTGGGTAGGGACATGGAGCATAAATCCCACCATAAAAATATCCACTACCAGCGTTGTGTTGTAGTCTGCATGCAACAATCGCTCCAAGATTATAACATTTAATGCTGGTGAGAGCAGTGTGTATGAGGCTCAAGTCAAGAGCACAAAGTGTGCTGCAATCCTGCTTGCCTGTGATGCATTTGCCATTAAATAGTGCAAAGTATTGAATCGATGGGAAATGAATACTTTTTATTTTACCTTAGGTCACCCCTCTATTCTCACCATAGCAAAGACTAGTAAAAAATGACTCATACTCAGACCTTGGTGGTTCGTCCGACGAACCCCAAAATGGAATTTTGCAGAAGTTAGAAAATGTCTCTAAAGGTAAGGTAAATTGATGGTCATACAGTTTAAACGACACTCTAAACTCATGAGGATGAAATTTAAATTCTTTAGTAAACGATCATGTGAGTCTGAGATGTTGGTTGCACTTATCTTCAATGTAGGAACTGAGCTCGACATTGTGAACATATTGCTCAAATTCTTCTTTAATACCTGCCATCATCATGAAATTGTCACACGGCCATAAGCATGATTTGGTGGCGGCATCCTGTATTGAAGTTGCACTTGGTTCAACATAAGACCGACGCACTGAGCCACTACTAGGTGATGCCTCCGAAGACTTCCTCCTCGAAGAACTCCTAAAGAAACTCATCTTATTCCTATGAACAAAATTCTGAAATTTTTGGTCCACTAATTTTTTTTTCAACAAAACTTCACAAGATTGATAGCAACTACTCATAAGCATGCATAGAGGCTATAATGAGCATTCAAACTACTTAGATCTCCAAGAATTTAACATGCAAGCTCATCTATAGCAGCACGTAGACTAGCTAATTATTCAAAATATAATCCACTAAAGAAAAAACTAATTGGACCAATGGAGGAGTCACATGCCAAGTAGTAATCCCCCAAAACAGTTTCAAAAACGGAGCTTCGAGCAAAGAGATCAAAATCCGCGGGTTTGAGAGCAAGAACACGAGAGAGAGAGAGAGAGAGCAATGGTGAATTTTTTCTGGAGGTAGGTGGTGACATGGGCTAAAGAGATAAGTGAGGGGGCCCACGTGGGCCCACAACCCACCAGGGCGTGCCTGGGGCTGTTGGCGCGCCCAGGTGGGTTGTGCCCACCTGGTGCACCCCCCTGATGTTATTTGCACTAAAAATTGAGGATATTCAGAAAAAAAAATTGTATTAAATTTTCAGGACATTCTAAGAATTTTTATTTTTGGGTCATTTTTTTATTCACGGAAAATCCAGGAAACAGGATAAACATGGCATTTTATTTTATTTAACTAAGAAAAACATAAAATAAAAAGTAAGGACATAAGGTAGTGCCTACTAAATTCATCAACTTCATACATCTCAAAGATGATCCATTAATAAGGTTGATCAGGTCTTATTAACAACCACCTTCGATTAGCATGAAACCAGAGAACTTTCGTAAAACACTAAGTTACCCCAATGGGGATATGCATGTCCCCAACAATAAGTATATCATATTTCTTTTTGGCAGTAGGAAGAGGTAGTTGAAAACTTCCAATAGTGAGTGTCGGAGATTTTTCAATAACATTAGTACCATTCACTTGGAATTGTTTCTTCGGAAAGTGAACCGTATGCTCATTACCATTGATATGAAAAGTGACCTTGCTTTTATTGCAATCTATAACATCCCCTGAAGTATTCAGAAAGGGTCTACCAAGGATAATCGACATGTTGTCATCCTCGAGCATCTCAAGTATAACAAAGTCTGTTAAGATAGTAACATTTTCAACAACAACGGGCACATCCTCACAAATACTGATAGGTATAGCAGTTGATTTGTCAGCCATTTGCAAAGATATTTAAGTACATGTGAGTTTATTCAAGTCAAGTCTTTTATATAAGGAGAAAGGCATAACACTAACACCAGCTCCTAAATCACATAAAGCAGTTTTCAAATAGTTTCTTTTGATGGAGCAGGGTATAGTGGGTATTCCCGGATCTCCAAGTTTTTTAGGTACTCCATCCTTAAAATAATAATTAGCAAGCATGGTGCAGATTTCAGCTTCAGGTATTTTTCCTTTTATTAGTGATGATGCCTTTCATATATTTTGCAAAAGGGGCCATCTTTAAAATATCAATCAAGACTGGCCTAAGCATTTCAGCAAAGCGTTCAAATTCTTCATCATCTTTTTTCTTAGCTGATTTAGGTGGAAAGGGCATAGGCTTTTGAACCCATGGTTCTCTTTCCCTTACCATGTTTTCTAGCGACAAAGTCTCTTTTATCATATCTTTTATTTTTAGATTGTGGGTTATCAAGATCAAAAGCTTGTTCTATTTCAACATCATTATCTGGTTGTTTATCATTGTCTAGTTGAGTGTCTTCATGAACATCATCATTATCTTTTTCATTATCACTAGATGAATGTTAATCACCAGATTGATTTTTAGCATCAGAAATAGAAACATCATTATTAGCTTCAAGAGGTTTTTCTATCTCAGGTTCACTAGAGGTGTGCACAATCTTATCAATTTTCTTTTTCTTCTTCTTTTTAGAAGGACTAGGTGCATCAGTGTTAATTCTTTCAGATACATGTTCAATTCTTTTAGGGTGTCCCTCAAGATAAAGTGGTTCCTAAATCATCCTACCTCCTCTATTCATTGCTCTAATAGCATGATCATTGATTTTATTGTTCATTTCATTAAGCAATTCTATTTGAGATTTAGCAACTTGTTCTAACTGAGTATGAACCATAGAGGCATGTTTTCCTACACCTCTAACATCATTGGAGATTCTAAATAACAAGTCACTCAAACGAGCAATCATATCAGAGTTATATTTCAATTGCTTCATAACATTTGCATTGAAGTGATCTTGTTTTCTAATGTAGTTATCAAACTCATAAAGGCGTTGACTAGGTTGTTTATTGTAAGGGATGTCACTTTCATCAAATTTCATTAAATAGTTTACCTCTACCACCTTGGGTGGTGGTGTATCAAGTCCATGTATTTCTTCAATAGGAGGTAAATTTTTTAGATCTTCAGCTTTAATACCTTTTTCCATCATACATTTCTTTGCCTCTTGCATATCTCCAGGACTGAGATATAAGATACCCCTCTTCTTCAGAGTGGGTTTAGGCGGTGGTTCAGGAAGAGTCGAATCATCATAATTTTTCAATATGTTATTCAATAATTCCTCAGTTTGTTCAATAGTTCATTCCCTAAAAACACAACCAGCACAACTATCTAGGAAGTCCCTAGAAGCATCGATTAGTCCATTATAGAAGATATCAAGTATTTCATTTTTCTTAAGAGGATGACCAGGCAAAGCATTCAACAATTGGAGAAGCCTCCCCCAAGCTTGTGGGAGACTCTCTTCTTCAATTTGCACAAAGTTAAATATTTCCTATAAGGCAGCTTGTTTCTTATGAGCAGGAAAATATTTTTCAGAGAAGTAATAAATCATATCTTAGGGACTACACACAACCAGGAGCAAGAGCATTGTACCATATCTTAGCATCACCCTTTAATGAGAACGAAAACAATTTGAGGATATAATAAAAGTGAACCTTCTCATCATGAGCAAATAGGGTGGCTATATCATTTAATTTAGTATGGTGTGCCACAACAGTTTCAGTTTCATAGCCATGGAAAGGATCATATTCAACCAAAGTAATTAACTCTGGGTCGACAGAGAATTCATAATACTTATATATCATCAACAAAGATAGGTGAAGTAGCAAACTTGGGATCACATTTCATTCCAGCATTCAAAGATTTCTCTTTCAGTTTGCATAATAATTTCTTAAGATCCTCTCTATCATTGCAGGCAAGAAAATCTCTAGTTGTCTCCTCATCCATAAGTTAACCTTCAAGTATCTTAGGCAATTCATATCTAGGAGACCTAGGTCTAATAGGTGTTTCAAGAGTTTCATATTCAAGTACTTCATCAGTTTCAACATGCTCAATATCTTTAGCTCTAGCAATTTGTTCATCAAGAAATTCACCTAGTGGCACATTATCATCAAGCAAGGTACTAGCATCATCATGAGTAGCATTCATAGAAGTAGCATCGTCAATAACTTGCGACATATCAGGATTAATAGCATGTGGTGGTGTTGCAAGTCTACTCAAAACAGAAGGTGGATCAAGTGTAGAGTGTGATGGCAGTTCCTTACCTCCCGTCGTCCTAGAGGGAACGACCTTGGTCTTTGTATCCTTCAAATTCTTCATAGTGATAAATAGATAATAATCCTAAGTGAATCAACAAATATAGCTATGCTCCCCGGCAACGGCGCCGGAAAAAGGTCATGATAACCCACAAGTATAGGGGATCACAATAGTTTTTGAGGGTAGAGTATTCAACCCAAAATTATAGATCTGACACAAGGGGAGCCAAAGAATATTTGCAAGTATTAGCAGCTGAGTTGTCAATTCAACCACACCTGGATATTAATTAGTTGCGGCAAGGTGATCAGTAACAAAGTAGTATGATAGTTTTGATAATAGTGGTAACAACAATAGTAATGGTAACAGTAATAACAATGATTTTGTAGCAAGTGTAACAGTAGCAACAGTAGTAACTTAGCAAGAACAATATAAGAGAGATTCGTAGGCATTGGATCGGTGAATTCGTTGGATGATATTCATCATATAACTACCATAACCTAGGGCGATACAAAACTAGCTCCAATTCATGAATATAATGTAGGCATGTATTCCGTAAATAGTCATACATGCTTATGGAAAGAACTTGCATGCCAAATTAAGGCCTGCTTTTAATAGAGAACCGGAACAAAGCATTAACACATAGTGAATACATGAACTCCTCAAACTACGGTCATCGCCGAAAAGTATCCTGAATACTATCACTCCGGGGTTTACGGATCATAACACGTAATAGGTGAATATGACTTGCAACATCGGATCTAGAACATAGATATAATGGTGATAACATAAACGGTTCAGATCTGAAATCATGGCACCCGGGCCCAAAGTGACAAGCATTAAGCATGGCAAAGTCATATCAACATTAATCTCAGAACATCGTGGATACTAGGGATCAAGCCCTAATAAAACTAACTCAATTACTTGATGAATCTCATCCAACTCCTCACTGACCAGTGAGCCTATGAAGGAGTTACTCACTCCCGGTGGGGAGCATCATGGAATTGGCGATGAAGGAGGGTTTGTGATGATGAAGATCGAAGATCCCCCTCTCCGGAGCACAAAACGGACTCCAGATCTGGCCTCCCGATGAAGAACAAGAGGTGGCGATGTCTCTGTATCGCGGATTTATGGATTCGGAATCAGGGTCTACAGGGCCACCAGGTGGGCACAACTGACCTGGGCACGCCAGGAGGGGGCGCCGTGGTGGGTTGTGCTCCCTCGGGGAACCACTCCGATGGTTCTTGGCTCCAGTATTTTTCTTTTATTGTATAAAAATTCTCCAAAAAGTTTAGTTCCATTCTGAGAACTTTTATTTCTGCACAAAAAACAACACCATGGTAGTTCTGCTGAAAACAATGCTAGTCCGGGTTAGTTTAATTCAAATCATGCAAATTAGAGTCCAAAACAAGAGTAAAAGCGTTAGGAAAAGTAGATACGACAAAGTGAAGGAAATATGCCCTAGAGGCAATAATAAAGTTGTTATCTTATATTTCCTTATTCGTGATAAAGGTTTATTATTCATGCTAGATATGTATTCAACGGAAACTTAAATACATGTGTTTATACATAAACAAATACCATGTCCCTAGTAAGCCTCTACTTGACTAGCTCATTGATCAAAGATGGTTAAGGTTTCCTAACAATAGACATGTGTTGTCATTTGATAACGGGATCACATCGTTAGGAGAATGATCTGATGGACAAGACCCATCCATTAGCTTAGCATATGTTCGTTCAGTTTATTACTGTTGCTTTCTTAATGTCAAATACATATTCCTTCGACTATGAGATTATGCAACTCCCGGATACTGGAGGAATACCTTGTGTGCTATCAAATGTCACAACACAACTGGGTGATCATAAAGATGCTCTACAGGTATCTCTGAAGGTGTTTGTTGAGTTGGCATAGATCGAGATTAGGATTTGTCACTCCGAGTATCGAGAGATATCTCTGGGCCCTCTCGGTAATACACATCATAAGAAGCCTTGCAAGCAAAGTGACTAAGGAGTTACAAGATGATGTATTATGGAACAACTAAAGAGACTTGCCTGTAACGAGATTGAACTAGGTATGAGGATACCGATGATCGAATCTCGGGCAAGTAACATACCGATGGACAAAGGGAATTACCTTTTTCTTAGGCTTACCTCAAGCTCTTTGAGACAGACCTCTGTTATTTTTTATCATTAATAGAAGTTGCAGTGGGGTATTTACCCTACTATTTATAGTAAAAAAGGGAATTACGTATGTAGAATATGTAGGACCAATATGGGCATCCATGTTCCGCTACTGGTTATTGACCGGAGAGGTGTCTCGGTCATGTCTACATAATTCTCGAACCCGTAGGGTCCGCACGCTTAACGTTCGTTGACGATATAGTGTTATATGAGTTATATGATTTGGTGACTGAATGTTGTTCGGAGTCCCGATGAGATGACGGACATGACGAGGAGCTCCAGAATGGTCTGGAGGTAAATATTGATATATAGTACGATACCATTTGGACACCGGATGAGTTTCGGAAGGCACCGGGTAATCATTGGATTACTGAAAGGGGTTCCGGGAAGCCCCAGGAGGAGGATGGGCCTATTGGGCCAATAGAGGGGAGCACACCAGCCCACAAGGGGCCGGCGCACCCCCCTATGGTAGCTGGTCTATGGGAGAAAGGAAAGGAGGGGGATTCGGCCTCCCCCTTCCTTTCCTCTCCCCCCTTTCCTTTCCCTCTCTGGCATATATGGTAAGGGGGAGGCACGGCTAGGGCAGGAGCCCTAGTAGGATTCGGCCCTACTTGGGGCGCCTCCTGGCTGCTCCCCTCTCCCCGCCTATATATTGTGGGAGGGGGCGCCACACATAACCATAAAAATCTCTTAGCCATGTGCAGCGCCCCCCTCCACAGTTTCGTCCCTCGGTCTTATTTTCGTCGTGCTTAGGAGAAGCCCTGCGGAGATAGCGTCACCACCACCATCACCACGTCGTCGTGCTGCCGGAACTCATCCACTACTTCGTCGTCTTGCTGGATCAAGAAGGCAAGGACGTCACCGAGCTGAGCGTGTGCTGAACATGGAGGTGTTGTACATTTGGTACTCGATCGGTTGGATTGTGAAGAAGTTCGACTACATCAACCGCGTTACTAAACGCTTCCACTTACGATCTACAAGGGTATGTAGAAACACTCTCCCCTCTCGTTGCTATGCATCTCCATGGATAGATCTTGCATGTGCGTAGATTTTTTTTGTTTTCCATGCAATGTTCCCCAACACGGAGACGTATCAAGCAACTAGTTGGCAATTGCACCTTCGGAAGCCTCCCAACGATCACTTGGGTGGGCTGAGAGCCCCCACTTGGCACGCTCTGGACGCTTCCTTCGGATTTTATTCTTTTTATTTTTTCGAACACGTTTTTTGCTTTTAAATGATTTTTTTGGGGGTTTTTTCGATTATTTCATTTTTCAACGGTCTTCCTTAGCTTTTGGACAAAAAAATTAAAAACTTTACGTGACAAAACACGTACTTTTTCTTCCGTGAAAGGCAAGATTTTGCTTCAACGCGAGTCACGACCATGCATCTCAGAAACAAAAAACATGTGTTTTCTATTATTTCTTTCTTCCACGAGAGGCATGGTTTTGCTTCCGTGAGAGACACGGTTGTAATCTCGTGAGAGGCATGGCCGTGCCTCCAAAAAACATGTTTTTTCCATGAGAGGCACGGCTGTGCTTCTCGGCAATGAAAAAACATGATTTATGTTTTTTTCTTCCACGAGAAGCACGGTTTTGCTTCCGCGAGAGGCATGGTTGTGCTTTCATGAGAGGCATGGCCGTGCCTCTTGGAAACGAAAAAAAAAGAATGTTTTTTGTTCTTCTTCTTCCGCGAGAGACACGGTTTTACTTCCGTGAGAGGCAAGGTCGTGCCTCTTCTGAAAAGGAAAAAAACATGCTCCTGGTTTGGTTTTCCCGTCCAGTTTTTTCGTGAAAAAATGTTCATCAAAACCTATTAATATGGGATCTAGTTTTGAAGATCTCGACGCGAGGAATCAGATGGTGAAAATAGTTCAAGATTTGGATGCACGGTTTAAGAGATAAAAAGTTTGAAGTAAAAGATGTACGAAAAAAGGGAAAACTCTGAGGTTACAACAAGTGACGCGCATGTAGTGTGCCACTTGTCACAACCTCAGGAGGTGAGAGTGATATTTGAAAGGAATACTCCTTAATTAGTGATTTCGGAAAAACCCACATCCGTACCTCACTATTGTGATCGCTCCACCTTGTTCGTTCCTTTCCTTTCTCACTCACGTATCACCAGGACCGCGTATCCAGGAGATAGACTGGCAGCGAGCAGAGGCTAGCATGGGTGCGCGGCCAGCTGATACGTCTCCGTCGTATCTACTTTTCCTAACGCTTTTCCTCTTGTTTTGGACTCTAATTTGCATGATTTGAATGAAACTAACCCGGACTGACGTTGTTTTCAACAGAACTAATATGGTGTTGTTTTTGTGCAGAAATAAAAGTTCTCAGATTGGAACAAAACTTTGCGAAGATTTTTTATACAATAAAAGAGAATTACTGGAGCCAAGAACCACCAGAGGGGGGCCCTGGGTAAGCACAACCCACCAGGGCGCCCCCCCTCCCTCCCGGCACGCCCAGGTGGGTTGTCCCCACCTGGTGGCCCTGCAGAACCTAAATCCACCTCCATAAATGCCTATTTTTCCAGAAAAAAACCCAGAGAGAAAGAATTGTCACGTTTCATAAGACGGAGCCGCGACCACCTCATGTTCTTCCTCGGGAGGCCAGATCTGGAGTCCGTTTGGGGCTTCGAAGAGGGGGATCTTCGATCTTCGTCATCACCAACCCTTCTCCATCACCAATTCCATGATGCTCCCCACTGGGAGTTAGTAATTCCTTCGTAGGCTCACTAGTCGGTGAGGAGTTGGATGAGATTCACCATTTAATCAAGTTAGTTTTGTTAGGGCTTGATCCCTAGTATCCACTGTGTTCTAAGATTGATGTTGATATGACTTTGCCATGCTTAATGCTTGTCACTTTGGGCCCGGGTGCCATGATTTCAGATCTAAACCGTTTATGTTATCACCATTATATCCATGTTCTAGATTCGATCTTGCAAGTTATATTCACCTATTACGTGTTATGATCCGTAAACCCCAGAGTGACAGTAGTCGGGATACTTTTCGGTGATGGCCGTAGTTTGAGGAGTTCATGTATTCACTATGTGTTAATGCTTTGTTCCGGTTCTCTATTAAAAGGAGGCCTTAACTTAGTTTCCAATTGGACCCGCTGCAACGGGAGGGTAGGACAAAAGATGTCATGCAAGTTCTTTCCATAAGCACATATGACTATTTGCGGAATACATGCCTACATTATATTTATGAACTGGAGCTAGTGTTGTATTGCCCTAGGTTATGACTGTTATATGATGAATATCATCCAGCGAGTTCACGATCCAATGCCTACGAATTTCTCTTATATTGTTCCTGCTAAGTTACTACTCCTATTGTTACTATTACACTTGCTACAAAATTATTGCTATCACTATTACTGTTATTATTGTTGTTGCTACTACTATTAAAACTATCATACTACTTTGCTACTGATCACTTTGCTGCAGATAATTAATCTCCAGGTGTGGTTGAATTGACAACTCAACTACTAATACTTGCAAATATTATTTGGCTCTCCCTATGTCGATTCAATAAATTTGGGTTGAATACTCTACCCTCGAAAACGGTTGCGATCCCCTATACTTGTGGGTTATCGATCACCAGCCGTCGGCAGAGCTGATCCATCCCCAAGGAGGCAGGAACGGCTTGCATCCTTGACTACTCGTTCTCCTCTTTTGTGAGTAAGTAAAATTTCTAACTAATATATTCATGTGGATATTGATCGATAAACTTAGGACTTCAATTTTGAGATCAAAGCATGGGGAATTTTATGGGGATGATCATGACTTCGCGAATTTAATTTTTGCTTTAGGTATTTGTTCTCAATAGTGATGCACTGATCCAACTCATACCTCCCGAGTCCCGAGCCGCTCCGGTGAGCGACCCTGGGGGAAACCCTAGTAGCCACACCAACTTTCCTCCCTCTCGTTCATTATCCTCGTTGTCGGTGTCAAAACTGGCAGATCTCGGGTAGGGGTCCCAAACTATGTGTCTGAGGATCAAAGGTAACAAAGGACGATGGGGACACAATGTTTACCTAGGTTCGGGCCCTCCTAAAGGAGGTAAAACATTACGTCCTACTTGATTGTATTCAATGAGTATAAGGGGTTACAAGAGTTGATCTACCACGAGATCATAATGGCTAAACCCTAGCTGTCTAGCCTATGAGAATTCTGATAGCCTCTACGAACTAACCCTCTGGTTTATATAAACACCGGAGGGGCCTAGGGTTGTACAGAGTTGGTTTGTGGGGGAAGGAAATAACATATCCGAACACCAAACTTGCCATTCATGCATATAGGAGTCCTACCCGGACACGGGGAAAAGTCTTCTTGCTTTTATCTTCACGGCCCATCAGTCCGGCCCATATCAAATAATCTGAACACCCGGGGACACCCTAATCAAGGACTCCCTTAGTAGCCCCTGAACCAGTCTTTGATGACGATTTGTTCGGCATGTGGATTGTCTTCGGCATTGCAACGCGGGTTCCCTCTCCTGAATATTCTAGGATAACTCCCTGCACAAAGGAACTATATCCTGCTATGTATAATTAATACAACCCTTAGCCACGAAGGCAAGATGTCAAAATAAAATAGCGGCTTTTACTCGCAACTTTTTCGGTGAAGCGTCACTTGGCTCTTTAACATTTTGAACTGTTTTCATACCTCCCATTTCATGTTTCAAGGCTTAGCCTCCCTTTTCACGTCTTGTCAAAACAGAGATCGTGCCCGCCAATTGCGGGATTCTCATCAATACGGTTTTGGGTAATCCAACCGTGCCCTCCCCAGCCATGGCCGGATCCAGTTCCAAGGGAAAGTGGGAGGCCTCCTCCGTCACCGAGAAGGACATTAAGAATCTCCGGAGTGGGGGTTATCTTTCCGCGGACATCGCACATAGCCTCCCTGACAAAGATCAGGTTATCCCTACTCCGGAGCCGGGCGAGAGGGTCGTGTTCATCCCTCATTTCCTCCGAGGTCTAGGGTTTCCCCTCCACCCCTTCATCTGAGGGCTCATGTTCTACTACGGGCTAGATTTCCATGATCTAGCCCCAAATTCCTTCCTCCACATATCGGCGTTTATGGTCATGTGTGAGGCTCTTCTCCGCATCCCCCCACACTTCGGCTTATGGATCAAGGTCTTCAATTTGAAGCCAAAGGTGGTTGACGGTCAGCATGCGGATTGCAGCGGGGCTATGGTCAGCAAGTTTCCCAATGCCATTTGGCCCAAAGGGGCATTTGTCGAGACTGTCAAGGTGTGGCAGCGAGAGTGGTTCTACATCACCGAACCCCATGATGCCAAGTGGGAAGCCATGCCTGACTTCAGATTCGGACCCCCCACGAGACACACCTCATGGACCGCCAAGGTCCTTGATTGGGGGTCCCAACCGGAGGTGATGATGCTGCAGAAGCGCATCTCCAATGTGTTGGGCAAAACACTGGTCTCACCAACGTGATTCAAGTTATGCTCTTCTGTCGTGTCCTTCCTTGCCGACTCCGGGCCTCCCCCATGTGGGAGTCCAATATGGAAGAACCATGGACCTTGAAGCGCTTCTTCGGCACCACACACGAAAATATATGGAAGCAGCTTTTCAAGGCCTAGAAGAGTTGGCCAATGAAGACTGAGGACATCAGATTCAACATCGAGAACCCGGCCTCGACGGTAAGCATAGTCTTTCCGGAGACTTATCCGGTCAATACTTCAAGTATAGTGAAGATTATATCGCATGTCTTTCGTACGGGATGGATGGCCAAGGCGAAGCGGATCAACTATCCGGCGCCACTACCGGAGAACCCGGCCACACCCCAGTCAATGGAGATGCTGGTCCCGGCGCTGTATCAGGCGCCGGACAAGAAGGCCAAGAAGAAGAAGGGCAAGGATTCCAAGGGCGGCCCCTGCCACAAGGGTCCTTCGGACACAGGGTTCGGATAGACTAAAGCCCTCTCCTCCCACGAGGGAGATGAGGAAAAAGAAGAGGAGGACGAGGTGGAAAGCGACTCCCCTCGTAAGGGGAGGAAGAAGAAGAGGGCGGCATCTAATGACCCGAAGGGGTGCCCAAGAGAGGGAAGGTGATCCTCTGGGACAGTTCGGACTCAGATGCCGAACCGGTCCCCAAAAAGCCTCCCAGGGCGAAGCCCCTGGCCGAATCATAAGTATTCAGATACTCACTATTTATCTTCGGCCTTCCTATTTCCATTATGTAAGTCATTTTTTATTTGCCTTTCAGCCCTCCTCGTGAGCTCCCGAACACTCCGTTATCGGAGGGGAACTCCCTGCCACCCGAGATGACAGAGAGCGAGACGTCACCATGAGCCCCCTTGCCTGTCACCCTGGATGACACCGAGGTGTTATCCCGAAGGACCTCTCCTGGCCGAGGGGGTGGATGAGGCTGTCGAGAAAGCGCATGAGGTTAATACCTCGGTCGCCGAAGACCTAGGGGAGACGACCCCTATGACAACCGACAGTGGGGACCACCAGCCATTCGGGCCCCAGCCGGACACCACTTCGGAGACCAACGCGCCTCCGAGATCAGGTGAGCAGCCCCCTTTGAAAGATGGGGGAGGAGCATCAGCTCCATAGGCGACCTCCACTAATCCGAAGGTGCCGAACGCTCTAGAGGAAGCACTACAATGTGCTCCATCGTGGAGGAGCACCGCACCTTGACGGGTGTGGTGGTGGAGAAGGTTCAGTCTGCAAAAAGTAGACTGAATGAAGCCTTCACCAGCCTACTGACAGGCTTTGAGGTATGCAATGTAATGTCCTAAACATTTTTGTTTCATATAGATGAATATACATGTGTATAGACAGTATCCCTTGAGGCTCTGTCCGATTTGAAAGAAACCGGACAGAGGATCCACATAGTATTCGGGAGAGTTAACATACTGCTCTGTTGTTCCAACAGGCTTTCCCGTTGGCAATGACTACGCAGGCCGCAGAAGTTTCCGAACTCAATCAGAAGCTTTAGGTGGCCGATGAAGAAATCGACCGCATTAACAAGAGGTTCGATGAGACGCAAGGTATGCGTATAATGTTTAAAAGCTTTAGTTGTATATAAAAGTGATATATATGTTTAGAGGTTAACTCATTTAATGCTTTGATTATGAGCATAGTTGGTGGAGCCGAGGTCAAGACCCTCAAAGGCGCCCTTGCCCAAGCCAAGAAAGAGGCGAAGGCAAACAGGGCAGCCGCTGACAAAGCGGCTGCAGAACTGAAGACTGAGCAGGCTGCCCGCCACCAACACGAAGCTTGGGTGGCCGAAGTCGAGAAGGAGCTGAGGGATGCCATCAGCAAATCCGAGGCTTTGGAGGAGAAGACTTCAGCCCAATCGTCCGAACTCTCCAAAGATCTCCAGGAGGCTAAAGAGGCGCGGGGCGAGTCCCGGAGTGCTCACGAAGAGATCTTCTAGGCGAGGCAGATAGCGGCTGGTAAGGCCTTCCTTTTGCAGAGTATTTTTGGAGGTCAAAGATATGCTTTTCTCACTCGAGTGTGGAGTTCTCCAGACGCATTTGCGGATCTTCCGAGGAGTGCCGCTGATGTCGCACAATTCTTCCGAGCCCAGGAGGGGAACTCGACTGAGAAGCTGTTCTGGTAGCATTTTCTTGCGCCGGAGCACCCGACATCCCTGAACGACCAGCTGAAGCAGCTGATGGGGCTATAAAGGGTGGCCAGTTTGGCCATGAAGGATCTAGTAGTCCAGCTTTGGCCGACCGAACCAATTCCCAATAGCTACTTTGGTTTGGTGAAGCGGCTCACCGACGTGCTGCCTCGGATTGATGTTGTGAAGCACTCGGCCTGCATAGAGGGTGCCCGGATGGCGTTCGCCCGCGTCAAGATGCAATGGGCAAAGATGAAGGCCACTGACGGGGCGACCGCAGGCCCGCCCGAAGGAAAAGATCATCGGAAGCCAGAGAGATACTTCGATGACGTCCTAGAAGGGGCCCGAATAGTAGAGGGCCAATGTTCTAAGGACATGATATTTGAGTAGATGTATTCGGGTTGTAAAAAGTATGTTATGAACCCATGCTTGCAATATATCTATGTGTTGTGCCTTTTGTTTCAAGCGATGTTTCCTCCTATGCGGCCATTTTACTTGTAAAAATTGCTAGTCATCGGCTTCAGCCCCCATGTAGATGCTACGGGGGTGTTCGTCGTGATGCGTGACCACACTTTATCCAACGTCTTGGCCCATAAAGGAGGTGTCCGCGAGGTGAACCAGGCAATCAGACTATGCAGATTTATTACTTTCACTTAGCCATAGGAATTTGACTGTGGGGCTAAGTACTAGCCCCTTGTGCGTGTGCCGCAATCTGGACTATGGTGCCTTTTCCACGCGGCTGGACGAAGACCAGCCCCTCGTATAACATGGAGTGAATCGCTAATGATTTGTACTAAGTTGCTGAATCGCCGACCAGCTCTCTCTTATCATGATAGTCAGTTTTCGGCTTTCTCTACTGAGGTACTTGACCGGACGAACTAGAAATACAATCATAGTAGTTCTCCGTTTACTACCTTAGCCGAACGAGCGGAACGTATGGTGGTAAGCACAGGAGCCGGGCAACCCAACTATAGACCAAAGACATGACTTGGAGCCGATGCATATAATGCAATATCTGTGACGCCGAAGAGTACCCTATAGGTGTTTGGACTTGAAAACGTGTGGAACGGAATACAACCCCCGGTGTTAAGGCTGGACTAAAGCACGTGTGGCAATCAGAAGTAAGGAGGGAATACAGATGGCAATATGAAATAAATCAGTACCAAACGGAAGTGGTGATCAACTGTTTCCTTTGTACCCTCGCTAATACATCGAGACGTGTTATTACAGATAATGCCGTAAATATCTAGGCTATTTTACATGTCAAGAGTTTACACAAGGGAAAGTTTTACACATGGCCTAAAAGTAGTGGTTTGAAGATCCCAATGATGCCCTACCGAATGTCTGCGCCATTTCTCCTTGGTGAGAAATCCTTTGAGAGGAGAGCTCGATGGTCGTCTGCAAGAAAGAAGGGCCTAGAAAAGAGCCCTTATACAACCATAGAGTGGGCAGGTTTTTAACGAACCTGCAGTGGGAAAAATATTAATGTACAAATAGGGTCAAGCCGTACTATAGACCTTTTCCGCGGTGTGCCTCCGGGGATGCCCAAGTTTGAAAGTGCAACTATCCCTGGTTGGTTTTGGTAATTATTAACAACATATAGCTCATTGAGCTAATGTTATTTCAAGATAAATATTTCAGGAAAGCTCAATGATTGGCGTGGCATGGATTAGGAATGTGGACCCCTCAAAATGCTAAGGACACATATTGGCTCAAGCTCAAGACTCTACATTCTACTTTTAGTGATCCAAGATCACATTGAGTCCATAGGAAAAGCCAATACTATTAAAAGGGGATGAGGTGTTGCTTAATGTCTTTCTTGCTCAAAATGCTTAGTGATATGCTCCAAAACCCTCAACCACTTTCTCATATCCACATATGTCCCAAAGCAAAAAGTCAAACTTGGCCCCACCGAAATTTCTGTCCGGCGCCATCGAGTTCACTTGACATAGCCACTGCCACAAACCCTAGTCACTTCGGTCTCACCGATAGGGATTTCTGTCTCACCGAGATGGATTGCAAACTCTCTGTTTCCCTTCATAAGTTTCGGTCCAACCGAAATGAGCGATTCGGTCCCACCGAGTTTGCCTGACCAACTCTCTGGTTAGCTTATTACCAAAGTCGGTCTCACCGAGTTCGTGTAATCAGTCTCACCGAGATTACGTTATGCCCTAAACCTAATGAAATCGGTCCCACCGAGTTGACATGTCGGTCCCACCGAAAAGCCTAACGTTCACATTTTGAACTAAATCGGTCCGACCGAGTTTTCTGATTCGGTCCCACCGAGTTTGGTGAATTGTGTGTAACGGTTAGATTTTGTGTGGAGGCTATATATACCCCTCCACACTTCCTTCATTCGTGGAGGAGAGCCATCAGAACATGCCTACACTTCCAGCATCCATTTTGTGAGAGAGAACCACCTACTCATGTGTTGAGACCAAGATATTCCATTCCAACCATATGAATCTTGATCTCTAGCCTTCCCCAAGTTGCTTTCCACTCAAATCATCTTTCCACCAAATCCAAATCTGTGAGAGAGAGTTGAGAGTTGGGGAGACTATCATTTGAAACACAAGAGCAAGGAGTTCATCATCAACACACCATCTATTACCGTTTGGAGAGTGGTGTCTCCTAGATTTGTTAGGTGTCACTTGGGAGCCTCCGTCAAGATTGTGGAGTTGAACCAATGTCGGTGTACAAAAGTAGGGCCTCTCCTTTGTATCCCTTTACTTGTGCACGGGCAGTCAGAGCCACGCCCGCAGCCACACTTAGCAGGGTAGAGGAGGGGAATCAAAGGCGCAAGACAATCAAAGCAACGCCAAGACCAGAGACACAAAGAGCAAGAGGGAGAGGTGGACTCCCCCGGCAAGACCCTTACCGGGACGGCCTCCGCAGCCCCGGCAAGAGCCTTGCCGGGGGCAACTTCCCAAATGCCATCAGAGCGCGCCTCCCTTGAGCCCAAGGTTTCCAACACCGTCAACCACATTGGAACCAAGGCTCAGGAGGCACCTCCATAGTGGCGTGCAGATCTTTTTGAAGACCATAAGCACACAAGATCAGATGAGGACCAGAAGATGATGATCCTCTACGAGATCCTTGCCGAGGAGATCCACAAGAACCCCGGCAAGATCCTTGTCAGGGACAACCGCGACGCCGCAGCAAGACCACTTGCCGGGGCCCCGGCAAGACCCTTGCTGAGGACACCAGTGGGGTCGCAGCCAGGCCCACGTTTGCCAAGACTCCACCACCGTTCCCATAGAGTTGCCAGCCCAACTAGCTGGACAGACACCTGCGTGGCAACATGCGGTTTCCAGGCCAACTCAGCAAGCACCTGCGTGGTGGCATGCAGATCTTTGTGAAGACCCTACCACCACGCCATCTTAGCAGCCTGCCAGCCTACATGGTGTTGCTGCCTCGTCGGCCTGGACGCGTGTCGGAGCAAGGCGGAGCGGCGACGGACGAGACAGGCCTCGTTACCATACCCAATAAAGCAACGGGACACCTAAGGAGCGCATTTAATGCGTCTTGTCCCATAATGACAGGCGATAAGCATGTACACTGTATACCTTTCCACCTCCTGTGTGCCACTGTGGCGACCCCTTTTGGCCATAAAAGGAGGCCCAAGGCGTACAGGAGAAGTATTTGGACCTTTTGGACTACGCATGCACCATAGCAAGTTCAAGAGCTCAAGAACACTCAAATATACACCAAAGGAGTACTAGGGTATTACGCATCCTCGCGGCCCGAACCTGGGTAAATGATCTGTGTGTCGACTCCTAGACCCGCTCTTTCCACAACCTCGCGCCCGCCGACCGTAGTAGGGGTTCCAGTGATCCCATAGGTGTCGTATCCTGCCGACATCTTTGGCGTGCCAGGTAGGGGCGGCGCAGTTGTGAAAATCTGGTCTAGCAGTTAGTTTAGCAGTTCTTCATCGCCATGGCTCTGAAGAAGAAGGCGATCATGGTGATCGATTCGTCGGGAGCCGAGCAGCCCATACCAGTGCGGGCGAGTGGCGAGGCGGTCGCGGACGGAAGCGGAGGCGCGGCCCGTGGACACCCACATCACTCTGGCAGTCAAAGCCCGGCGAGCGGCGTCGTTTGTGCACGAGACAACGGACCGCACGCCGCCAAATCCAAAGACAGAGACGAGCCCCCCGCTGGCAGCGCGGGGAACTCCAGGGGCGGCGTCGTGCCATCCATGGGCGCCGCGGCGACTTCCAAGACGCCTACGCCGGCGCCCACGACGTGCTCATCCCAGGTTGTGCGCGACGAACAGCGTCACTCCGCTGGTGAACCTGGGGGCCGTCGCGGGAAGAGTCATGTGCGCCACTCGCGGGACGTAGAAGACCAGCATGTGCGCCGAGACACTGGTGAAAATGGCACACAGTCGCCGGGCCGTGATAGTGCTCCTTCTAACGTGGTTAGAAGTCAAAGTGTGTCACAGTCCATGCCGCTTTTGCCGCCGCCAATGCCAGCAGAAGCTTTGGCATGCGCGCAGTTGCTCCTCGACTTTCCTCCTGCCGCGGAAAAGATCGACGAGTGGAGAGCCACCATCCGGAGCCTTGTCGGCATCGCCAACAAAGATGGGCCACGACCAGCAGGGACCTCAGGTCGACGCTCCGCCGAGCCACTGCACGCCAGCGGTGGAAGGACCAGAGGTGTTGCGGCCATGGTGCACTCTCCTCCTCCATGCCAACCACCGCGGGTGTCGGTCCATCATGATGATGCTTGTGATAACATTTCCATAGCATCGTCCGACCCATGGACCCACCGTGATCAGCGCCAAGTTCTTCGGGAGTGAGCCCATGAATACGCTCAAACCACCATCGAGCGCCGATGCGATGCGTGCCACCAGTTAGATAGGCAGACGGGGCCCACTATGGACCACCCAGCACCAGGGGGCTCTGGCGGCCTACCCTACGAGGTGGGTTGCCCAGCCTTTACCCGTGAGCTATGGTAGTTCCAGTGGCCCTCCCACCGCACATTCAAGCCCGACGTTGGCGAGAAGTAAAATGGCAAGACCCATCCGTCGGAGTTCCTCAGCATCTACACCATCTCCATGCAAGCTGCTGGGCCTCGCAACGACAAGGTGCTTGCCAATTACTTCCCGTTGGCACTTAAACCCAATGTCATCTCATGGTTGATGCACTTTCTAGTGGATTCTATTTCTTCTTGGTCGGATCTGTGCCATGAGTTTGTTGGCGCCTTTATGGGGGGCACCAAGCTCATGGCCAGGCAAGCGATTTGCATATCATCCCCCAGATAGAAGGTGAAACCCTGCGCAAGTACATCCAGAGATTCAGCCGGGAGCAGTACAACATCCCAAATGTTCATCCCGCCGCTGTGGTCAGCGCATTCCACCAGAATGTGCACAACCGCAAGATGCGTGAATAGTTGGCGATGAACAAGGTCGAAGATGTGGCCGAACTTTATATTTCGGCCGATAGATATGCTCGGGCTGAAGAGGGGAGGAAGTACCCCGACGAGGATGCCGGTGTGGAAACCGACTCCATGGACGAAGACGCAGCCACCCTGACAAAGAAGGGCCGGCGCCGCAACAGGAAGCGCAAGGGCAAGACCGTGCTTGCCGTTGAGGGATCCGAGGACACTAGCGCTACCAAAAAGGCCAAGGCAGATGACCCCGACAAGGAAATTGCCGGGTGCACTGCTTGCCGGGCCTTGGCGGCTGCCGACAAGCCAGGAGGCTCCAACAAGCAGTACTGCAAGATCCACCGCACCAAGGGCCATGACCTCCAGAACTACCGACAAGTTGAGCTACTTGCTGAGAAGCAAAAATCTAAGTATGAGAGACGGGACAAGGAGAAGGGTCAGGATGGTGCTGAGGGATCCGGCAAGAAGCATGGTGGCCAAGGGGGTTGTCGTGGCAAGGATAGCCAACAAGAGAGGCCCGCTCAGGGCCGCGACAGGAAGCAGGAAGAGACGCTCATGACGAGGACGACGAGTGCAGGGAGCAGGAGTTCCAGAAAGCTACGGAGGCCATGTGCGTTGATGGTGGCGCCTCACTGCACACTTCTCACCGCCAGCTCAAGCAGTGGGCGCGTGAGATCACGGCAGCGGAACCATCACTCTATGCCCAAAAGCCACTGAAGTGGTCTAGCACGCCTATCATTTTTGATGCCGAGGACCACCCTGATCGCACAATGTGGTCGGGTGCTTGCCGTTGTTGGTTTCGCCAAAAATACGCAACCTCAAGGTGACAAAAATGCTAGTTAATGGTGGGGCCGGTCTGAACTTGATCTCGCCTGTCGTGATCAAAAGGCTACAAATTCCTGATGGAGAGCTCGAAGAGACGGGTACTTTTCAAGGGGTCAAACCAGGAAGGAGCCAGCCGAAGGGTAAGGTCACGCTGCCCGTGACGTTTGGAGGCGAGTTGAACTACTAGACGGAGAGGATTGTTTTCGATGTAGTCGAGATCCCTTTGCCCTACAATGGGATCCTTGGCCATCCAGCACTAGCCAAGTTCATGGCGGCATCACATTACGCGTACAACATGCTGAAGATGCCTGGGCCGATGACTATCATTGCCGTCCCCTCCGACAAGAAGGATGTGCTGATCTGCACTGACCAACTCTACCGGGAGGCAGTTGCAGCGACCGCCGCCAAAGCGCTTGCTCCTGCCGCCGAAGCACTGGGGGGGAAGAAGACTGGCAAGACCTCTCGCACCCACTCCAGCAAGCGCACCTCTTCGGAGTGTTGTGCTCCCGTCGAGGACGTGCCAGAGAGCTCCACCGGCAAGAGCAAGAAATCCAGAGCTGCGCCACCAGAGACCAAGAAGGTGTCCATCAAGGAGGATGGCACGGGAGGGGATTTCACCATAAGCTCCTCCCTTGACAGCAAATAGGAAAGCACGCTCATCACCTTCCTGCAGGCAAATGTCGATGTGTTTGCATGGCAAGCATCTGGCATCCTTGGCGTTCCAAGTGAGGTGATTGAGCACCACCTTGCTGTCTGTCCTCATGCGCTACCCGTCAAGCAGAAGGTCAGGAAGCAAGCTTTGGAGCGGCAGAAGTTCATCACGGAGGAGATCGGGAAGTTAGAAGCGGCAGGCTTAGTGAGGGGAGTACTCCATCCGACATGGTTGGCCAATCCGGTGGTGGTGCGCAAGGCAAATGGTAAGTGGAGGCTGTGTATTGATTACACGGATATCAATAAGGCTTGTCCAAAGGACCCTTTCCCGTTTTCGTGTATTGACCAAATTGTTGACTCCACGGCTGGGTGTGACTTGTTATCGTTCCTCGGCGCCTACTCAGGATACCACCAGATCTTCATGACAAGAGAAGATGAAGAGAAGACAGCATTCATCACCCCATGTGGTACGTATTGTTTCTTACGAATGCCTTTCGGGTTGAAGAGTGATGGCTCAACATTTGCAAGAGTAGTCCAAATTGGTTTTGAGCCCCAGCTGCATAGAACTATGGAAGCTTATATGGATGACATAGTGGTCAAAACCAAGGACAAGGCGACGCTCGTACAAGACTTGGAAGAGACGTTTGCGAACTTGTGCAAGATCAACCTCAAGCTGAACCCTGAGAAGTGTGTCTTTGGTGTTCCGTCCGGCAAACTTCTCGGGTTCTTTGTTTCACAGCGCGGGATCGAGGCAAATCCATATAAGATCAAGGCCATTGAGCAAATTGAGGCGCCTAGGCGGATCAAGGATGTGCGCCGGCTCACTGGCTGCGTTGCCGCCATGAGCAGGTTCATTTCCAAGTCTGCCGAGCATGCCCTCTCCTTCTTCAAAATCTTGAAAAAGGCGGGCCCAATGGAATGGACCCTAGAAGCCAAAGCAGCACTGCAGGATTTGAAGAAAATACCTCTCCTCTACACCAATACTAGTTGCGCCTAGACCACAAGAGTCATTGTTGATGTATCTAGCGGCAACGAACCAAGTGATCAGCATCGCGCTAGTGGCACAGAGGGAGGTTGACGAAGAGGCGGTGGCAACGGCAGGACTGGTGGATGACGGACCAGAGCTCCCCTGACAGGGCCTGGCGCCGGCAAGGCAAGGCCCCTGACAAAGTCTGACACCGGCGGGACGGGGCTTGCTCAACCAAATGGAGTGGTGCAGAAGAAAAAGATGATGCAGCACCCAGTTTACTTTGTTAGCTCCCTCTTGCAGGGGGCTAGATCAAGGTACTCCGACGTGCAGAAATTGCTCTTCGGCCTCCTCATGGCCTCGAGGAAGTTGCATCATTACTTCCAAGCCCACGAGATCACCGTCGTCACCCGCCTCCCGTTGCAACAGATATTGCATAACCCGGATGCAACCGGGAGGATTGTGGAATGGGCTTTGGAACTGTCGAGATTTGGTTTGAAGTTTGAAAGTACTTCAACAATCTAGAGTAGAGTCTTGGCAGAGTTCATTGCAGAATGGACCTCAATGCCCGACGAAGAGATCCAGGAGACCACTCTCCCCGGCAAGGAAATGAGTCGCAACTGGGTTATGTACTTTGATGGGGCTTTCTCGCTGCAAAGCACCGGTGCTGGTGTGCTACTCGTTGCACCCACTGGAGAGCACCTCAAGTATGTGGTCCAGATGCACTTTCCTAGGGAGATGTCGATGAACAACACTGCTGAATACGAGGGGTTGCTTGCCGGTCTCAGGATCGCGGTAGACCTCAGAATCAAGAAGCTCATCGTCAGGGGTGATTCACAGCTTGTCGTTAAGCAAGTTAACAAAGACTATCAAAGCCCGTTGATGGAGGTTTACGTAGATGAGGTGAGGAAGCTGGAGGAGCGTTTTGACAGTATACAAGCGGAGCATGTTCCCTGAGTGGAGAACGACACCGCCGACTACCTGACAAAACACGCTGCCCTCGAACTACCTGTGGAACCAGGCACTTTCGTGCTTCGGTTAACTCAACCATCCGTTGAAACATCGACAGAGCAGAACAAGCGCAGGAAATCAGGCCCTGGCAAGTACTTTCCCGCCGAGCTCCCAGGAGCCGCCAACAAGGATGTTGCCCTGGACACCGAGCCTGCCATGAGGCAACAGACTCCGGCAGGGCGTCAAGCCCTGGCCGTAGAGACAGCCGCTCCCACTGCAGAGGAAATGCCCTTGGTCCTTGCTGTCGAGCCCCAGGCTCCGACATGGGCATGACATACCGTACGATTCCTCCAAATAGGGGAACTCCTTGAGGAGCAGGAAGAAGCAGAGAAAGTAGACCGTCGGTCTGCCATGTACCACTTCGTCGACGATGTTCTGTACAGAAAAAGACCAAACGGTGTGAAATTGAAGTGCATTCCCCAGGAGGAAGGACTGAAGCTGTTGGCAGAGATACACGGAGGCATATGTGGCACCCACATAGGGTCGAGGGCCCTTGCCGGCAAGGCATTCCGGCAAGGTTTCTTCTGGCCCACGGCCCTCCGAGATGCAACGGCGCTAGTAACCAAGTGTGAAGCGTGCCAGTTCCATTCAAAGAAGATTCATCAACCAGCTCAAGCTCTCCAAACAATCCCTCTTTCCTGGCCATTCTCTGTCTAGGGGCTCGACATACTGGGCCCCTTTCCCCGTGCTGTCAGGGGCTTTGAGTACTTTTACGTTACAATCGAGAAGTTCACAAAGTGGCCGGAGGTGGAGGCAGTGAGAAAGGTGACAGCACAATCAGCCGTCAAATTCTTCAAGGGGCTAGTCTGCCGTTTTGGTGTGCAAAATAGAGTTATCGCCGACAATGGCACAAAGTTCACGAGCCATGCCTTCATGCAGTACATCCAGGACCTCGGTAGCAAGGTCTGTTTTGCCTCGGTTGCACATCCACAGAGCAACGGCTAGGCTGAGAGGGAAAATGTTGAAGTGTTGTGAGGCCTCTGGACGAGGACTTTGACAGGCTACACAAGTGCGGACGATGCTGGATTGATGAATTGTCGGCGGTTCTTTGGTCAATCAGAACGACACCAAATCGAGCCACCGGTCAGACACCCTTCTCCCTCGTTTACGGGGCAGGAGCAGTTCTCCCCATGGAACTCACGTATGGGTCACCTCGAGTGCTCGCTTATGATGAGCTTGAGCAAGAGCAGTTGCGGCAAGATGACGCAATGCTCCTTGAGGAAGATCGTCTTCTGGCGGTTGTGCGAGCAGCACGCTACCAGCAAACCTTGCGCCGCTATCATAGCCGCAAGGTTCATGCCCAAATCTTTGAGGAAGGCGACCTTCTTCTTCGACACGTTCGTCCGGCCAAGAATTCCAACAAGTTGACGCCAAAGTGGGAAGGCCCTTATCGGATAATACGAGTCAGCAGGCCCGGCGCAGTCCGCCTGGAGACCGAAGATGGTATTCCAGTGAGCAACTCCTGGAACATCGAACATCTTCGCAAGTTTTACCCATAAGGCGCGATTGCAGGGCCCCCCGGCAAACCACCTTTTGTACAAGCCTTGCCAGCAAGGCATATAACCCTTTGTACAAAGCCAGGCGCAGACCCTGAGCATAAATAAATGAAGCGCTGGTGCCCTAAGTTATAGCATGCATGCTAGGTTGAGTCTCTCTCTGTGTTAGGATTGATAGTGCTTGGAGGTGACTAACCCTTAGCATAGGGATCGAGTATGCATCTCTCTATTCTTTTCCGTCCTTTTTTGGTTCACAGGATGCGTGGACATTTCTGCTGAGCTATTTTGGAAGAAAAGAGAATAGGCCGACGCCTGGGCCCCGACAAGCCAAGGTTGCCGGGGGCTGCAGGTCTGAGAATCCAATCACGGCAAGCCAAGGTTGTCGGGGGCTGCGGCATCTGATAAGTATTTCTCCCCCATTCCATGCCTCCGTATGGAACTTGAACGTACGAGACTTCGCTCGCTCTCATACCATCTTGCTCCCTCTGTCCCGTGTCCAAAAACCTTACTTTGGGTCGGAACTTGGTTGTAGTGCGATGTGAAAGGGGCGAGCAAAGGGCCCAATCCTACCTGGCCCCTACCTCCGCCAAGGGTGTGAGTGTAGCTGAGCTATAGGACGGGAGGACGGCAAGGCCTGTTGCCGGGGTGCAGTGTTTATCTTAAGATAACGAGGACTCGCTCCTTGGTGTGGCCCTCGCCCACGCGCAAACAAAAGCCGGCAAACACCCTTCTCTTCATTAATACGTTGCTAACAAGTACAATTCGTACGGGATGCGTACATGAGCAAGGGGGTTACAAGGTCTAAGTTCTACTAAGGCCCATAGGCTTACAAACTAAAAAGAGATAAGATGCCCGTAATCCCTTTCTTGTCCCTCTCCCCAGGAGGCGGAACAGGATAGCAGAAGGGCAAAAGGAACACCTAGGCAAGGTATGAGCAGCAGAAGGCACCAAGAGAACATCCCGGTGGCCGTCCAGAAGAGGGTTGGTGGCAATGGTGCCGGGGGAAGAGCTAGAAGATGAGGTAGCGGTCGGTCAATACACGATGAAGGCGTCGGTGCCCGCGTTCTCCGACTTGACGGCCGCCGCCCGCCTTCTTCATCTCCTTCGGCCTTCCCACGCCAGCCTCCCAAGGAGGCGGCCCCGAGAAGTTCAAGGAACTGGCGACGCAGAAGATGGTGCTGCTGGTGCCACTCAGGGACGGCGTGTCTGACACCTAGTCAGACCCGTCATCCTCTCGTCTGCTACCCCTGTCGCCGCTATCGTTGTCCTCCCCGTCGCTATCACTCGAGGAGGAGCTTTCATCATTGATCGAGCTCTCCGCGCAACACCCTAGCCTATGTCTCGAGTGCTCGAAGACCTTGACGGAGAGCAGGTCGCTCTCCATTAACTTGAAGCAGAGGACGTGTCCCTCCATCAAGCAGTGGGCCCGCTTGAAGGTTTTCCAACCCCGATGGAGAAGCATTACATGAGGGGCGGGGAACCTTGTGTATGCCCACATGGCGCCATGGCAACACCCCTTCATGCGAAGCTTCAACCTCGGTGGCTGGTCGAGCTCCAACACCCTCGTGAACACTTTAGGAAGATGGAGGCAGCGGCGCGGTAGCCCGCGCAGCTGCAGAATGAACTCCAGTGCCCTGTCGCTGACGTGGCCACTTGGTGAGGCAGGAGGGGATGGCGGGGGAGACGGAGATGATGATGACACGGGTGCCCCCCGTCCACGCCCGCCTCTGCCTCAGCCACCTTGTCGACCGCGGCCACCGACGCCTCTGCCTCTAGCGTGACCGTCATCTTTGGCGTCCAGCTCTTCTTTGACTGTCGTTGCCCTCGAGCGGGAGGAAGACCCGGTTGCCTCAGCAGGGGCGCGGCCACGACTGCGCCCCCTCGCCATGACAAGGAGAAGGGAAGGGATTGGACTGGGCGAGGATGGGTGCGAGAAAACGCTGTCCCTCTCCCTTTATATAGAGGGACGGGGCCGAACATGGCCGAGCAGGACCGACCAGCTGCCCCAATCAGCGGCACTCCACCCCCGCCCCCGCCTTAAAAACACACGCCTTCTGTATCCATCGCCTGCCCTTCCCAGTGCATGGAATACACGTGGCGAGTGAGCCAGGATTTGGGTAGCAAGTGGAACAGCCATCTCGCACCCCGTGATCGGGGGACGCGGGGGGCCATGGTGGCCACCCAAGTCCACTTAGTAAATGAGCCGCGCATCTACAGTTCCCTCTATTTTCATGGGGAGAACACGGACTGCCTCTATACTATTGGAACCATGGGAAGCATGCCACCGTCATCACGCACACGACCCCTCACGTCACGCGTTCAACGCGGGTCGTGGGGAAGCGCAGCGGACGGAGAAGTTACTGCGGAAAAATTCCGCTCCGCCTACCCACACACCGTTCTGGGCCAGGCCCAACAACGCGTTGCGCTTATGTGTGGCCCAGGCCCGGGGGCTCCTGTCGGTGTACAAAAGTACGGGCTCTCCTTTATACCCCTTTACTTGTGCACGGGCAGTCAGAGCCGCGCCCGCAGCCACACTTAGCAGGGCAGAGGAGGGGAATCAAAGGCGCAAGACAATCAAAGCAACGCCAAGACCAGAGACACAAAGAGAAAGAGGGCGAGGTGGACTCCCCTGGCAAGACCCTTACCGGGACAGCCTCCGAAGCCCCGGCAAGAGCCTTGCCGGGGGCAACTTGCCAAATGCCATCAGAGCGCGCCACCCTTGAGCCCAAGGTTTCCAACACCATCAACCACATTGGAACCAAGGCTCGGGAGGCACCTCCATAGTGGCGTGCAGATCTTTGTGAAGACCATAAGCACACAAGATCAGATGAGGACCAGAAGATGATGATCCTCGGCGAGATCCTTGATGAGGATATCTTGCCGGGGACAACCGCGACGACGCGGCAAGACCACTTGCCGGGGCCCCGGCAAGACCCTTACCAAGGACACCCGCGGGGCCGTAGCCAGGCCCACGTCTGCCAAGACTCCACCGTTGTTCCAATACAGCTGCAAGCCCAACTAGCTGGGCAGACACCTATGTGGCAACGTGCGGCTTCCAGGCCAACTCGGCAAGCACTTGTGTGGTGGCATGCAGATCTTCGTGAAGACCCTACCACCATGCCATCTCAGCAGCCTACCAGCCTATGTGGCGTTGCATGCCTCATCGGCCTGGACGCATGTCGGAGCAAGGCATAGCGGCGACAGACGGGACAGGCCTCGTTACCGTCCCCAATAAAGCAACGAGACACCTAAGGAGTGCATTTAATGCGTCTTGTCCTGTAATGACAGGCGATAAGCCTGTACACTGTATACCTTTCCACCTGCTATGTGCCACTGTGGTGACCCCTTTTGGCTATAAAAGGAGGCCCAAGGCATATAGGAGAAGGATTCGGACCTTTTGGACTACGCACGCACTGTAGCTAGTTCAAGAGCTCAAGAACACTCAAATATACACCAAAGCAGGACTAGGGTATTACGCATCCTTGCGGCCCGAACATGGGTAAACGACCTGTGTGCTGACTCCTAGACCTGCTCTTTCCACAATCTCGCGCCCGCCAACCGTAGTAGGGATTCCAGTGATCCCATAGGTGTCGTTTCCCGTCGACAACCAAGGAGTTTGTACGGGCAAGGAGATCGCCTACTTTGTGAAGATCTACCATAGTGAGGCAAGTCCTTCATGGGCGATGGCCATGGTGGGACAGACAAGGTTGCTTCTTCGTGGACCCTTTGTGGGTGGATACCTCCATGGACTCGTGCAACCGTTACCCTTCATGGGTTGAAGTCACCATCAATGTGGATGTACGATAGCACCACCTATCGGAACCACGGGAAAAAATCTCCATGTCTACATTGCGTTTGCTCCCTCCAAACTCCTCCCTTTACCTTCATATGCAATGTTTTACATTCCGCTGCTATACTCTTAGACTTGCATGTGTAGGTTGATTGCTTGACTTGTGCTAAGTTGCCAAAATCTGCCAAGACTTAAAATTGGGAAAATACTTGATTTTTATTTGGTCAATAGTCTAATCATCCCCCCTCTAGACATACTTTTGATCCTACAAAGGTATTTTAAGTGTTTAATTATGTACGCGCGGTACGTATGCCGCTACCTTACAGGGCGATTGGCGGAGGCTAAACTGCTATTCCAGCTCCAGGTCCGCCGAGCTATCGCTCTGTAATGCGGATCGGACTTGCTTAGTAGTGTCATGGGTCTTGATGACTGATGAGCTATTCAGCTTAATGAGGCCGCTCTGTACCTCGGCTGCTAGGGCCACAGTGTGCCCCTCAGTATGGAGGGAGCACTCCATATTTCCATTTACTGTGATGACGCTGCGCGGTCTAGGCATTTTGAGCTTCAAATAAGCATAGTGTGGGACTGCATTAATGCGGGTGAAAGCAGTTCGTCCAAGCAGTGCGTGATAACCACTGCAGAAAGGGACGATATCGAAGATCAATTCTTCACTTCGAAAGTTATCTAGAGAGCCGAATACTACTTCCAGTGTTAAGGAGCCGTGCAGCGGGCCTCCACGCCGGGTATCACTCCTTTAAAGGTAGTGTTACTAGGCTTGATTCTTGACGGGTCAATACCCATCTTACGGACAGTGTGTTGATAGATCAAATTGAGACTGCTGCCGCCGTCCATAAGGACTCTAGTGAGATGGTATCCATTGATGATGGGATCAAGGACCAGGGCCATCGAACCTCTGTGACAGATACTGGTTGGATGGTCCCTGCGGTCAAAGGTGATCGGACAAGCCGACCAAGGGTTGAATTTTCGGGTGACAGGCTCTACGGCGTAGACGTCCCTTAATGCGTGCTTGCTCTCCCTCTTGGGGATGTGGGTGACATATATCATGTTCACAGTTTTCACCTCGGGGGGAAACTTCTTTTGTCCCCCTGTGTTCGGAGGGCGGGGCTCGTCAACGTCCTCGCTTTGAGGTCCTTTCCCCTTATGTTCGGTATTTAATTTACCGGCCTGTTTAAAAACCCAGCAGTGTCTATTGGTGTGGTTGGTAGGCTTGTCAGGGGTGCCATGAATCTGGCAAGGCCTATCCGGTATTTTATCCAAATTGGATGGATCGTCCTATTTCCTTTGAACAGCTTCTTCCGCTGACCGGGTTTGGAGCCGCTGAATCCGGCGTTTACCGCCGTATCCTCGGTTTCTTCGTTGTTGTTCCCATGCTTATTTTTGCTGTGTCGTGGCCTCCCATTGCCGTCCCTGGCCTCAAAGGTGCGGGGGTCACTTGTACTGTTCCTTCTACGAGCCAACCAGCTATCTTCGCCCGCATGGAAGCGGGTCATAAGTGCGATAAGAGCTGCCATAGTATTCGGCTTTTCCTGACCGAGGTGTCGGGCAAGCCATTCGTCACGGACGTTGTGCTTAAATGCCGCTAAGGCTTCGGCGTCCGGACAGTCGGCAATTTGATTCTTTTTAATTAATAACCGAGTCCAAAGTATGCGGGCTAGCTCTCCGGGTTGTTGGACTATGTGACTTAGGTCATCAGCGTCTAGTGGCCAGACATAAGTACCCTGAAAGTTGCCTCAAAAAGCGTCCTCTAAGTCCTCCCAGCTGCCAATGGAGCTCTCTGGGAGGCTATTCAACCAGTGTCGTGCTGGTCCTTTTAACTTTAGAGGGAGGTATTTAATCGTGTGGAGATCATCTCCATGAGCCATGTGAATGTGGAGAAGGAAATCTTCAATCCATACAGCGGGATCTGTCGTTCCATCATATGGCTCGATGTTCACGGGTTTAAACCCTTCCAAGAACTGGTGCTGCATTACCTCATCGGTGAAGCACATGGGGTGTGCCGCACCTCTATACCAGGCCACATCACGATGGAGTTCGGATGACATCCGAGTTCGGGGCTGACCCGGGACTAGGTTATGTTTATCGTGCCAGGCCTGATTGCCATCATCTCGTGCTAGAGCACGTCCCCTTGATCCATAGATTGACCGGGTCTGATCGGCCCTATTGGTTAGGTCCTGACGTAGGTCGTACGTGTAACCCGGGGCTGCTGCCTCCTTGCCACAATTCGACGTAATTCGCCGTTTTGTCCCGTCCACGTGGTGGTCGGTCTGATTGATCAGCATGATTGTATTTTGATAGTATAGGCTCAAAATCCTCCTCATCGAATTGTGGTAGTACCCTGCGTTTAGGATAGCTCTTTGTTTGACGCTCAAAGCCATATCCTTCTTCAGCGGCCAGGACCTTAGTCCATCTGTCATTGAGCGTGTCCTATTCAGCTTGAATCTGCTGTTGCTTCCTTTCCATGCTCCGTGTCGTGGCAATTAGCTATCGCTTGAAGCGTTCATGTTCGAGGGGTTCCTCTGGCATCATGAGATCTTTGTTACCGAGGCTAACGTCCTCTTCAGAGGCCGCTAAATAGTTACTATCTTCCGAATCCTCGTGATCGGCAAGTTTGTCAGGGTTGACTTTTCCCTCCTCCCACTCGTCCTGCTCGAGCGCAGGCTCAATGGGGTGGTCGGAATCTTTGGCATTTTCTGAAGTGTCATTATCTCCGGTGCCGGTGTTGCTCTCCTTCGCCCAACGCGATCATGAGCGGCACCGCTGATGTTGGCGTTTTGGTGGTTCATCAACGGGCTTATCCTCATATGGGTCTTGAGTGCCATCGTCATCCTTCTTCTCAGGCGTGTCCACCATGTATACATCGTAAGTAGAAGTGGTCGTCCAACATCTAGTGATAGGTGGGTTTTGACCTAGTTCGGCTCCGGCATCATCATCCATGCCATCGATGTCTTTGGAGGTGTAGTCTAGCATGTTGGGTAGGTCCTCGACAGTGGCTATTAAGTGGGTGGTGGGTGGTGGGTGCGATGTAAAATTCCCTGCTCTCAGCCCCCAGTTCAGGCTGGGCGTAGTTCGGAGGTGATACTTCCGTGATGGCGAGAGATCGCATCAGGTCCAGTGTTTCGTTTAAGAGCGAAAGCTGAATAGGCATATGAGGGTCTGCAGAGCTAGGTTTGGTAATAACCACTTGACCAAGCCCGATAGATGCAGACCTTGAGAGTTTGGAGTTGACATCTAGAGGCGAATCCGGCTTCTCGATGATGGTGAGAGCCCCGTTTGAGTCCGGGTCCGGCGATGGCACGATCGCATTTGGGTCTCTGGATGGAAGCTCCCTGATGGGAGAGGGTCCGACGGGGTTCACCCTCCCGTCTTTGGACGAAGCGGTTTGCCTCGGATCTAAGGTCGGGGCGGGCGTGGGTGTCGACCCTTGAGTGGAGTCTGATGGTGGATCCGTAGGGCCTCCTTTATGTGGATGGGGAGCAGTGGCCGAGGCCGAGAACCCCTCGAAGATCAAGTCTCCTCGGATATCGGCGATGAGTTTAAGCTTCCAAACCTGATCTGGTGACCAGGGGCATAGTTGTCGATCTGCTCAAGGTGACCGGTCGATTTGCCATGTAGCACAAAGCCGCCAAACACAAAGAGTTGGCCGGGGAGAAAGGTCTCCCTGAAAACAACATCGTTGTTGAGGTGAGCCATCAATCCTTCTGTCGACAACACAATGGGACTCTCAATGAAAGCACCAATGTCGGTGTCAAAACCGGAAGATCTCGGGTAGGGGGTCCCGAACTGTGCGTCTAAGGATCAATGGGGACACAATTTTTACCCAAGTTCAGGCCCTCTTAAAGGAGGTAAAACCCTACGTCATGATTGATTGTATTCAATGAGTATAAGGGGTTACAAGAGTTGATCTACCTCAAGATCGTAATGGCTAAACCCTAGTTGTCTAGCCTATGAGAATTCTGATAGCCTGTATGGACTAACCCCTCCGGTTTATATACACATCGGAGGGGCCTAGGATTGTACAGAGTCGGTTTGTGGGGGAAGGAAATAACATATCCAGACACCAAACTTGCCATTCACGCATATGGGAGTCCTACCCGGACACGGGGGAAAGTCTTCTTGCTTTTATCTTCATGGCCCATCAGTCCGGCCCATATCAAATAATCCGGACACTCAAGGACCCCCCCCCTAATCTAGGACTCCCTCACTCACCATCGTCGACACGTGTCGTCGGGCGAAGCCCAGCTGGCATAGGACAAGTGGAGCGATCAGAGGCGCTGGCTTTGCCTTGTGGTTGCGGTGTGTCGGTGGATGCGCGGGGCTCGAGGCATATCTGGTGGTGGTGTGCTTACCCTGATTTGTCGACTAGATCTTGGTAGGCGGCGCAAAGTGTTGTACCCACCCGGGCTTCACCCTTTATTGAATAATTTAGTAAAGATGGTTATGTGCATCCTTGGAATCTTGGATGGAGATGTTAGGGGTTTCGACCTCCTTTTCGAAAGAAAAGTTCTAATGGTTGAATGTTAACTTCAAAATTTTGAATATACTCACAAATCACAACTCTTAATTTTCATGAATTACAAATTTCTTATCTTGTAGTTTCTTCAAGGATGTTTGGATTATAATTTGGATGTCTATAATTTTGGTGATAACATGGCAATTTCAATGCATGTCTTGGTTCTATGAGTTTTGTTGCCAAGTCTCAACTCTATTGTGGTCTATGAACCAAATATTGCTATATTATATATTTTTTGACTTTAAAATCACATTTGTATGACTACCATATGTTTGCATTTGTATGACTACCATATGTTTGCATTTGTATGACTACCATATGTTTGCATTTTTACTTGTGCTTCTTTGAATGTTTGAAGATATTTGATATGTTGAATATCTGAATACCTGATTTTGATTCTAGATTGGGCACTTAGGCTTAAGCTTGCCCAGGATTCGCAAAAGTTCTGACTCCGCCACTGCCTAAAGGACAACAAGCCTAAGAGCATGATTAATAGTATAGCCAACAATCGACTATATGAGGTTGTCGTGTCATATATATAGCTGACCTAATAATCAACATGCATAGTACTAACACTACAAAAAAATACACTTCCGTGATGATATGTGTTTGTCACAGTAGGTCGCGTTTTTTGTCATGCATGTACATCCATGACAAATTTATGACAGAATCAAGATAGTCATACCTGTGCTGTCGTAGAAGTGTTCCATGACATTACCAAAATTATCATCATGGAAGTGTCCACTTCCATGATGATAAATCGCGCGTCACATAAGTGCTTTCGTCAAGGGTGCCCAACACGTGACATCCACCGTAACGGAACGCCATTAAGCTATCGGGTCAGGTTTTGGATCCGATAACCCGTTAACAGCCCCGACCAATGGGGATTTTCTACGTGTAAAATCATCATTGGCTAGAGGAAACACGTGTCGGCTCATCGTTGGGACAGATGTCATCCACTCATTGGACAGAAGGCACCTATGATACGTCGACACGTGGCACGGCCCAACAGTGGCCCATTCCTGTGAAAAGGCCGGCCCGTTTGACTTGGTCAAAAGCTGGCGGGCCGGCCCATGGAAAGCCTGTTAATGGCCTGTTCGCATATAGCCCATTTACAGCCCGCTAACCCAAGGCCCGTTACGCCCTATCCGAATTAGGCCCAGTGGCGTCATCTGGGCCATCCAATATGATTCCAGCCCATTTTCACTTCTGGCCCATGTATAGCCCATGACGTCTTTCAGCCCATATGAGGCCCTTTGTAACTCTTGGCCGATTAGCGGCGCGTGCTGAAACTGGCCCGTAATGAACAGTGTATTACTTTACACCCATTAACGGCCCGTGGTGAAACTGGCCCGTAATGAACAGTGTATCACTTATACCCATTAACGGCCCGTTATTCCGTTGGGCCGTTTCCAGCCCAAGTTAACTTTCGGCCTTCTGAGGGCCCATTTATTCTTGGGCTCATTTGCAGCATTCGGTTACTTACGGCCCGTTACTGTCATTTTCTGCTTGTGGGCCAAATTCAGCCCGTCGTTACAGTCGGCCCGTTAGTCTGTTGGGCCATTTTCATAGCATCACCAAATACGGCCTATTAACGATGGCCCGTTATGGTCGGTCCATGAAAGGACGATTCCAACTCTAGCCCATTTACGATCATAATGCGGTCTGTTTGGCCCATGTTTGGCCAATCGATCATACGGCCCGTATAAGGCCCATTGATGACACGGCCCGCAGGAGGCCCATTGTTTCTACGGCCCATAGAAGGCCCATTGTTTCTATGGCCCGTAGAAGGCCCACTGTTTCTACGGCTAGTAGGAGGCCCAGTGTCACTACAGTAAATATTAGCCCATGGTTATTGTGGCCTAGTTTTAAAAAATAGGTTATTGCAGCCACTAGCTAACCGCGGAAAAAGAACTGCAATGACTACAAGCAAACAAATAAACAAGACAACAAGGAAATAAATAAGCAGGCAACTAACGCTAGGCTATCACGACTATTACGCATATTACATCCACTGGGCATCAAAGTTCGCCACCAGTGCAAATATAGGGAACAAAGCAGCATATCATATACACTGGTTATCAAAGTTGGCGACCAGCGCAAATAAACGCCGCAGCAAAACAAATCCAGAACTGAAACCACTTCAGAAGATCTCAAGAAACAATATACTGGGTACCCATAATGCTGGCAAGATGCTTAGCAAGCTTATTAACTTTCTCTTGTTTGGCGCTTAAATCCTCCAGCGCTTGCTGTTGCACCAGAAAATATGCATCTGAATTCTGTAGGGACTTCCTCCGTCCTTCAGCTTCCTATCGCAGCACATCTGATCGATGTCTTTCAACTTGAAGTTGAGACTCAAGAAGACGAACTGATTCAGGCATCGAGTTCGAAGAGCTTGTGCCAGCAGTAGTGGCCAGTAACTCGAACACTACATCAAGACAGAACTTTTGGGTTCCCTCACTCTCATCAAGATAGTTTTTATCAGCTTTCTTGGAGACCAACAGGGATGTCTCACTATCTTGACCTTATCTGCATTACTTCCTTTACCATTGGATAACGCGGTACTGTTCTCCAATATTTTGTCCGCATTCTAAAAGAGAAACAAGCAGACACATCACATGTTTACCATGTTGTATATGAAACTCATTTTGGTAAATGAGTTCAGTAGTAAAGTGGACAAGATAACAACATGAAACAAACATATATCTATGTACCATGGTCACTTTATGGTCTATATCATTCTAGTTTTTGTTGCCAAATCAAGATAGAGACACAGTTCAAATAATATTTGTTCAAGACAAAGCAGAATAGACAGAATATAAGTATGGGTAACTATAGAGCAATAACAACACTTGTAATGTGCATGACATGAGAACATAACTGTTTATTCAATTGAAACTGAAATCAACATAGAGCAAGTTACAACAGCAAACCAGTTAAAGAAACAGGTTTAAAACATACCTGTTGCACCATTGGAGTTTCAATTCCATCCTTCAAATTTGAAAATAGTTGGTATGAGTAAATACAGTAATGCAAGAGCAAAGGAGTATGAACCATAGCTACCGAACCTGACCTGAGAACAAATCTTCTTCTCCTGTAAGCGTTGAGTTGGGATTCAGAGTGGTGGTCCTCGTGCTTTGGGCACTGTAGTTCCCTTACTAACTGCTCGTGTTTGGGTGCTCTGTGGTGGAGACGGTGCTGTGTCAACTGGAACTGGGTTACTATCTACCGGGGTTGGGGTTAGAAGGGGTGTAGCTGGTTCTCTGTCCAACTGGGTAGGGGTACAATCTGCGAGAGTCTGGGTTATGTGTGGTGGATCTGGTCCTTGGGCAAGTACAACCGTGGTTCTATCTGCATCAACTGGTAGCACTATCTTTTCTGAAGACCGAGTTGTTACTCCCTTAGATACTGCCATCACGCTCTCCAATTCAAATGGCTGATAAACAAGAAAAGTAGTTGAAAGTATAGACATTGTATGATAGACAGGTGCAATGGATAGTGGGGAATAAAAGAGGGCATGAAATAATTCATATTTATGTTGTCTAACCAAACAGGATAGCATGACACAATTTCACATATATGATGGCTAACTAAACAGGATAGCATGACACAATTTCACATTATGATGGCTAACTAAAAAAGATGGAAAGACATAGTTCAAAATATGAGACTATGTAAACAAGATGACATGACATAACTATATAATGTGTGTATTAAATAGGTTGGCATGCCATAATTCACATACATTCACGGATAGAATGCCATAATTCAAAATATGATGACTGTAAACACTAAACAGGATGAGATGATATAACTATATGATGTCTTTATTAAATGGGTTGCCATGCCATAATTCAGATAGATGATGTGTATGTACTATGTAAACATGATGGCATGATATAATTCAAATATCTGATTTATATAGTAAGCAAGTAAGCAGATGGCAATCCATATATGATGTAAAAACTAAGCAATGCAAGACAACATGCATGACATGGGTAATATAACCCTGCCAAGTTTGAGCATAGACCTCAGGGGGGAAATAGGACTGGTCATCAGTCTCTGAATCCTCCTCTGAGGAGCTCTCTGTAACCAGCAAGATGTCTGCTTCAGCAGGTAGCATTGTCTGCTATGAATACCTTGTTTTCACTCCAGATACTTCCATCACCGCTTCAAATGGCTGATGCACAGGAAGAGTAGTTGAATATACAAACTTTGTCGACAAATGGAACACGTAATACAAAAAATTGATAGCATGATATAATTCACATACATGATGATTGGCTAAACAGCATGGCATTGAATAATTCACATATATAATGCCTTTGCAACAAGATAGCATTGTATAATTCACATATATAATGTCTTGCAACAAGATGGCAATGCATAATTCACATATATGGTAATTAGACACTGAACAGGTGGCATTCACACAAAGCATGTCTAAACTAATCAAATGGCATAGCAATGCGAGACACCATACGCACGATATAAGCAACATAACCCTGCCAAGTTAGAGCATACACCTCGGGGGGGGGGGGAATAGGACTGGTCATCTATCTCTGAATCCTCCTCTGAGGAGCTATCCATAACCAGCGAGATATGCGCTTTGTCAGATAGCATAGTCTGCTCTGAAGACCTTGTTTTCACTCCAGAATTTGCCATCACCATGTCAAATGGCTGATGCACACGAAGAGCAGTTGAATGTACTAACATTGTTGACAAATGTAATATGTAACGAAAAAAAAGGATGGCCTGATATAATTTACATATAAGATGACTGGCTAAGCAGGATGGCATTGCAAAATTCACATATATGATGCCTGGCTAAACAAGATGGCGTTGCATAATTCACATAAACGATGAATAAACTAAACAGATGGCATTCGCACAAAGGATGTCTAAACTAAGCAAATGACATATTTGATGTATAAAGTAAGCAATGCAAGACACCATATGCATGATATAACCAACATCAGCATGCCAAGTTAGAGCAAAGACCTCAGGGGGTAAATAGGAGTTGTCTTCTCCTTCTGAATCCCCCTCAGAACAGATATCTTCCTCTCTATTACAATCCGAAATGCGTGGAGGGGGGGCTGCCTTTGCGCCTACCATGGAGCGACGTCTGCATGAAATTTTATTGCCACGCAAGGCTCGTCTCTTTTGCTCTACATGTTCAGTTCCATTGTTTACAATAACTGTCATGCATAGGAATAAAACATAGTGAGATTATGTAAGGAGTGCATGCAGAAATCCAGAGTGATGGTAGCAACCTGTGGATAGACCCAAAACCAATAATAGCAGGCAGATAATGGCTTCAGTTAAAAAATACAGATAATGGCTTCTTTACTGTTTGTTTCCCACCCAACATGAAACTCATAGTAGACACCGAAGATTAACCAGATAGTAGATAGATACTATTGATAGCGGCCCCGATATGTACCCCACAACCATTTAAAAACTCAAGTTTGACCATTAGTTTGGAGCTGACTCAGAGTCTAATCGGTGAACAGGACGATAAAGTAGCATGTAATATTAAGCGATGCATAACGTAAGCAGACACGAAAGAGTGCGACCTCTCTTGCGGACCCATGTAGTCCTCGAGGTCATCTGCTCGGTTGATGATGGTAATGCAGTTTTCATGGCTGCCAGCGGCGGGGAAGAAGATCTGAGGCGGCGAAAGACAGTCTGGAGGCCGGATCCCTGCTGTGCTGGACCCTTCTGTCGTTGGAGCAGCTGAGCTGGGGTGGACGACGGCGCAGCAGGAGCGGGACAAACCATGCAAGGTTTTCTTTGACAACTATCTGTAAGAGAAGTAATTCTGTAAGGGCTCGTTTGAATTGGAGGATTCCAACAATGCAGGGATAGGAAATAGACAGGAATAGGATAGGAATGCACGTGCAAAACAGAGAATTTAAAAACACAGGATTTCTGCCAATCTGGGTGTTTGATTCACAACAATTGGAAGATCACAGGATGCAAAGAAGCATGGTGAGATTAAGTCAAACCACAAGAAAATGTACGGTTATAATGCTATTATGCTACTATCTCTTAGTCTTGTGCTTCATGAATAGGAATTTGAAAAGGAGGACAAGTGAAAATTAAAATTCCTATGTTTTTTCTTTCAAGGAGACACTAAAGGAACAAATCCGTGTGCTCAGTGGACAATATATATAACATGTAGAGTAAAAAAGAGATGCAACGAGTGTACAACCTCTTTGGCGAAGCCATGTCGATCTCAGCGTGATTGGGTTGGCCGGTGAGGATGCTCCGGCTGACTTTGCTGTCGGAGGAGGGGAAGAAGATCTTAGGCGTCTGTTGATGGAGCCCGAGGTACTGCTCCACTGTGATGGAGGGTTTCGTCGTTGGAGCAGCTCCGGTGAGTTGTACGACGCCGAGGCTGAAGCAGGACAAGAGAGACAACAAACAACGTTAACCTGAGTGGAATTCTAATAGCATCTCCAAGACATGACGTAAAATACATAACCACAAAGTGCTAGATGTAAAATACATCAGCCGCTCATCTCTGAACTTAAGTGTCGAAACAGAACTTAACTGTCGAAACTGAATTTTGCCGTCGAAACTGAATTTTGCTGTCGAAACTGAACGCACTAGCAAGGTGAGGCTACACGTCGGTCGACTGACTTTTTCATCTCTGGTCAGTCGATTTTGCAGCCGTTGGATACGAAATCAAGGGCCTGCGGTTCATCTTCAACCTCCACCCCCTGAGCCGCCAGCCACCACCGGCCAAACAGCAGCCCCCCGCCGCCCGCGGCCGGCGGTGCGCCGCCCCGCCCGCCCCGAAAACACTCCCCACCGCCGGTCTGCCGCCGTCCCGGCCATCCCTCTAGGCCCCCCCGTGCCAAGCTTTTTCTCCGGCGATCCCCACGCCACCGCCCCGCCAATGCCCCGCCACCGCCGGCGACCACCGCCCCATCCTGAACCCTAAGATAGATAGTGGGGTACCTCTCCGGCAAGCCCCCTCCCCACTGCGGCTGGTTCTTCCTTCACCCCGGCGAGCCCCCCCTACCCCCTGAAAATCGACTGACCCAAAAGTCGATTCAGTCGACTGAAGTGTAGCTAAATCGGAGCAGCATCGCAAGCAAGAGCAAGAGCGAGAGCAGCAGCGCGAGCAAGAGCAATAGCAAGAGCAGACTAGGCAGGGGACCGAGAGCAAGAGAAGAGCAGCAGCGCGAGCGAGAGCTAAAGCAGCAGCAGCTCCTACTGATGTGGACGTCGCCGCCGAGGGAGCGACGCCGTGGAGGAAGTGGCCGGCGACGCCGCCGTGGATGGAGCCGCGCCGTGTCGGCTCGGGACCGAGCGCCGGCAGCACCGGGAGATCGAATCAAGAAGAAAATGCGGCGATTAGTGTACAACATCTTTGGTGGCGCCGATTAGGCCGCAGCTTCATCCGAGGAAACGGTGATGATGATGCTCTTCCGGTGGTGCAGGTGAAGACGGCGGTGTGGGAATGGAGGTGGCGCGAAAGACGAGGGGAACATCGGGGCAGCTCCTTGGAGGTGGAGGACGGGGTGGCTGAACCGGCGGGACGATGAGATCGACGACGGATCCTCATCCGGTACGGTGGATGAGGGACGTCGAGGTGTTGCTGTGGACGACGTCGTCGGGGAAGAGGCTCCGGCTGGGTGGCGGACGAAGCAGGGTGTCGGGTTTCGTCGCGGGTCTCGGTGTACGAATGGGTGGGCGGATGGGATGGCAGTGGGGAACCATGGCTTAGAGACGCGCTTGTCCGAAATGTGGGGTAAGTTACGAAAGTACCCCCACCGATTTGAGGCGGTTCTTTCGGTTCAGGGGTACCACAGGCATTTCGCGTGTCGGGATTTCACAGGAGGTGGGAGTTTTCGCGCGCGTTGTAATTTCGGAATAGCAAGGCGCGGGTTGAGATGGAGGGAGTTGTCAGAGCACAAGGAGACAAAGATATATCTTAAATATTTCGGGCTAACAAGGCGCGGGTTGAAATTTCCGGACAAGCCTAACGTGTACTGTACCAAATCAATGCGCACTACAAATGTCATTCAAAACTTTGAATTCATGTTATGTTCAATTAAAATATTTCGCTACGTGTATAATGCATGCAACCTACTACTCAAATGAACGTTTTAGTGCATTCCAAACGTATATACTACCGCTTCAATATGAACTAAATTTGAATTCGTTTCTCTATTTGAATAAGATCTACAGTAATGATTGTTGTGAAGTCAAAGCATTTGAATTCGTTTCTCTGTTTTAATAAGATCTACAATCATCATTATTGTCAAGTTAAACCATCGTTTGTGTATTATCTTCACAGCACACCACATGATTAGTCTCGAGTTACATATGAACTATGTGTACTATATGAACTCGAACTAGATTTTTTGAATCCACTTTATTTTGATTTCAAATCACATTACATTTCTAGCTCTAGCTAGATCTTCATAATCTAAACCATGTCTCATATGTATAATGTGTTTATCACATTATGTATGGTGCCCCGCCCCCTACGCCTACAAGTATTTAGATGTGAGTTGCAAACACCACACATTACCACAAATTCAAATAAAATGTGAGAATGTTCGATATATAGTATTGTTTAGATTGTTCGATATTTAGTTGTAAGCTGCAAACGCCACACATTATCACAAATTCAAATAAAATGTGAGATTGTTTGATGTATAGTATGGTTTAGATTGTTCGGCATTTAGCTGTGAGTTGCAAACGCCATGCATTATCACATTATGGTATAACATGTGCACAACACGTGTATCACCGCTATATTCATGCATGCAATGTTTAAAACACTATGATCTCCTATTCAAATATATGAATCCGCTTTCATATCAAATTATGATCTTTGTTAGTCTCTTACACCCACACAATCCTCTAACCTTTGTAGCTACCACTAACTTTCTCTCGTGCATGCACACGCCCTCCTCGCCCTCCCCCTCCCTCGGCATTCTATCCACCGGGCACATTCATTTTTTTCTTTAGGTCGTTCTCCCAGAGTCTCCACAACTCCTTTCCGACACACACCGATCGATAAACCTCTCCAGCGATGCCTGCCTACAACATACACACACACCTTCAATCTCCTCCTTTATGTGTCCTTGCCTCGTGTCTCTCATACGGTCAGACACACGTGTAAACTCTCGCCCCTCTTTTCATCGATCTCACAACCGCACACTCCTCCCCCTATCTAGCTAGTAGTTGGGCCTCTCGCACCACCTCCTAGCTCCATTCTCTCTGTCTATCCGTCTCGCTGGGCCTTATTTGCCTCTAACAAATGGACGTACACCGACCGATCTCTCGCTATACATATAGCTAGCTAGGTCCTTATAACTCGTTTTTACCCACACGTCAATCGATCTACCTCATTAGTTGTGTCTCTCCCTTCCTCCGACAAACAACAATTGATCTACCGATCTAGTTAGGTTTGCTTACCAAACACATGGTTCCCCTTCATCATCCATGGATGCGTCCCGACAGATCTATCACGCACAGGCACACACAGAAACACATCCCCACTCTTATTGATAACATTGCAGTTCCACCCTCAGTTTGTCTAGTAGGCCTCTCCCACCATCTTCGAGAAGCAACTCCATCACCCATCCAGCACTCTACCCCTCTCCCTCCCTCTCCCTCCCTCTCTCTCTCTCTCTCTCTCTGTCCCATCATATTTCCCGTCCTTCAGTTATGTATGGATGTCGACCGATCTCCCTCAAGACATAGCTGGGTCTCTCCTTCTCAACACATATACGAGTCGTTCTACCTCTATAGTTAGGCCTCTGCCTACCCCTCCCCCACCCCCTCCCCCCACACACACCGATACATCGAGCGCTCTAGTCATGTCTCCCTGCCACACACAAACTTGACATGTGCCCTCTAACGTTCCGGTAGGCCAGTCGCCCTATATCTTTGACTTGCACACACACACAATTTCGATGGCTCTCTTCATCGATCTCGCACCCACCCACTTGATCCTCTCTTCGACTCTATCGATAGCTATGACCCTCCCTCTCTTCTCGTGGATTGCCCGACCCTCTATGTATGATATGGATAGGCCTCCATTTCACACACATTGCATGCAAAATTTTGTTTGAGATGTCATCGACACATATTCCCACAAATAATTCACGAAATCAACCCCCCACCCCACCCCCACCCCAAAACAAAAAACACTCACGAACGCGGTTTGTATCTCTCACACACACCCACGTAGGTGGGGGACGTGCACGAAGAGAAGAGGTGCATGCACGGCGCACGTACTCCCGTCTCTTTCCCAACCACACCCGCGCGGGTACACGGTGGAGCTCATTTCTGTACGAAAAAGGCAGCCCACGTGGTAATTTGGCACGTGTACTGGTTGTCCACTTGGTGGAGGGAGGATCGTCTACCACGGGTGAACAAACAAATTGCGACTTGACGTGTTATGTTAAAAAAAGAGGCAAACCATGTGGGGCCTACCTTAGAGGCAAGGCTCTATACACTGGAGTACTTTTGATGTGTCCCGTCAACTCGCAGAACGAGGAGAAGCTTGCTTAGTACGCCGTCTCCCCCGCCCACGGGCGCGGTGGCTCGCAGGATGAGGTGAAGCTTGCTCCGCCTTACGCCCGCTCCCTCGCCCATGCGCGCGGTGGCTCGCAGGACGAGGAGAAAAATTTACTACTCCCTCCGTTTACTCCTCGTCCCTACTACCTTGGTTATAGAGATTATATCATATTGTTTGGAATATATATGTCCTTTAGTAGATTTCAATATGAACTACTAGTACATACTCCAAACACTGATGTATATAGACGTATTTTAGAGTGTAGATTCACTCATTTTGCTCCGTATGTAGCACTCTCCCTCGCCCCTCGACCCTCGCCCACGTGGTGGACGTGCAGCAATTCATTCGGTCTCATATAGCCAGAACGATATATACTGCACTACCATTATTGCTCGACTTCCCGAAGAGGCGAAGAGCCAATCGCAAGGTTAATATTTTGGAGATGCCAAGCGCAAGGTTATAGGAGAACGAGTAGTAGGTGCCGCGTCATTTATAAATAAAGTTTTTTTTCTTCAGTGGCACGTACGCAATATGATAGGTTCATATGGAGAGAAAAGGAAACCGCTCCACTATATACATAGTCAGGACGGGCCAGCCTACACGGTTGCTTGCTGGGGTTGCTCTCTTCACACTCTCTCGCACAAAACGACTGTGGCCACATCTCTAACATCCCGGCGGATCACGTCCGCTTGGGGAAGGGGTGGATGCTTAGTGTAGATGCGGTGGCCGTCGCCGACGGCGAAAACCCACTGTCGGCACGTCCCGATCAGGGGTCCCCGCCGTTCTCTCTCACAAAGCCGGTGAGGTTGCCTTCGTCCCTTGCTCACTGCCGCGACGTGGGCAGTTGCCGCCTCCCGCCGCCCTCCTCAAGGTTGAGCTACGTCCCTCAGGTACAACTCCCTTTACAGCCGGCTTGCACCACTGCTCCAGCTGCCCACATCACTCCCTGTGGATATTTCTCTACTTCTTTGCCCCGCACATACCTCTACTGGCTTCTACGTACTGTATTTGTGATGAGTTTATGTCTCATCAACTAGTCCCAGTAATCTTATTCTAATCACGCTTCTTCAATTTCTTTGCCACAGGGATGCTCATCTCGATTTTGGTGAAACTGCACAAAATGATCCGATGGTCAAAAGGTTGCAAACTTCATTTATTAGGAAGCTCGAACGTTGCCAGCAAATTGAAGCCTGGTCAGGGTTCACGGTTCAAGGGCTAGGGACTGCATGGATCGTTTTTTTCTTTAGCTGCCTCTGTTCCAAAATAAGTGTCAACTTTAGTAGTAGTACAACTTTGTACTAAAGTTTGCACAAAGTTGAGACACTTATTTTGGAACGGAGGGAGTACATATTTGCTATGATCTGTCAATCATTGAGATGCAATAGCATGCATGTTAGTCTCCTTTGTATTTGATGAAATGTTGCAACGGGCAACCTTGGACGCAAGATACATGTAACAGAAGCTGGAAGCTTCATAGCATTGTACAAATTTATCTCGCTGATAAATTACAGTACGTACTATACTAGTACTTCCTCCGTTCCTAAATATAAGTCTTTGTAGAGATTTCACCATGAACCACATGCGGATGTATATAGATGCATTTTAAGTGTAGATTCATTCATTTTGTTCCGTATGTTCCTAGTGGAATCTCTACAAAGACTTATCTACTAGTAATAGCTAGCCCCCACTACTAGGAATTCTCTATCCTCTCCTTGAGCCACATCATCAAAATTGATGTAGCCGTTAGATGAAGTAAATCAGTCCATAATAGCCGTCTGATCTAGACGTTGAGAGGCTCCGCACTAAGCCACATGCAAGCATGCAGAAATACCGTGGCACATGCATGTGAGTGGGTTTTAAATCACATCAACATGTCTGCATGCAAGCATGCACCGGTAGCATGCATGTAAGTGAGCTTTTAAGTCCCATTAACATGTCAAAAAGAAAAATATAATCCCATTATGCAGTAGGAGTTGGCTGATCTTTTTTCCTTACGTGGGATGATCTAAATGATGATGGGAGTTTATTTAGTTTGGCTACCACATTTGTCATGCGGTTATAGAGTTTTTTTTAGTTCTATGAAATCGATAATTTTGCGCAGAGAGATATACCGCTGTTCCGCGGCAACGCGCGGGGACTCATCTAGTAATATTTAGGAATGGAGGGAGTACTATGTAAAGAGTTAGGTGTCGCACGGTGATAGTGTGAGGTGGGCCATGTAATCACTGAGCCTGCGTGTTTTCACTGCTCTTGCACTCCTCCGCTGTAAGAATGGAGAAAATTGTAATCTAGTAGTAGTACCTCCTTTCGCCGAAAGCGTGGGACATCCAGCAGTCCTACCACCTCAGTAATAAAGACCAATGAGCCGTCAAATCACATAGACCCAGCAGTAAGTTGGACGGATGAAGCAACCATCACTCTTGCGCCAGTGAGAGGTCGCGTCCGCTCTGCCCGGGCATGAATGCGGCACCGATTCTTTGGAGCGGCGCTGACCGTTTCGGGCGGGAAGCGCGCGCGGGTGATGGAGGGGCTTTGGGTGGGCCAGGCTGGTCAGGAGCGGGCGTGGCAGCTGTCCGCATGTCCCTACCGGACACGCCCGGAAAACGAGAGGATGCACCGACTCTCGCGGCTAAAATCGTACACTACACACCATCTCTCTGTAGGAGTAGGTCGATCTGTCGCTCTCTCTAACACACACATGCTGTTAAACACACACACACACGCACACGCACGCACCTTGGTCCGTTGCACCTTCTAACGTGACTTATTACACCTAGACGGAGGGAGTAGTAAGTATACGAGATACGGTGGCACACTGACTTAAGTCGAATACAAGTGCCCAAAATTTGTGTGCATGTTATAATAAGGATTCACTTAAAATAGTACGTGAGCGAACAGAGGGATCAATTGGACAGTGTTCCCGAGCAGTAGCGAGATGTGTGAGGTAAGATACACCGCTGGCGCTTTTAATTTTTCTTATTAATTTGTTTGTTTCACCCTCTGACTGGTGGGACCCAACGTACTACGTGGAGAGAGGTAAGGTGACTAAGGCTGCATTATTTCTGCACCACTATGGATAGTCTTACCACCAAAGTCACATGACACGATTATGATTGAAATCCTAATGACTCCCACACACACAGAAAAAAACATGGCATGCCTGTCACACGAATGCAGGAACGTATAAAAGGTTATTTTCCTCTCGTGAACATAACGGGAGGGTTGTGTAGCTGGTTAGCCTGTTCGCTCATCAAACTTGAGTCTCGGGTTCGATAACTACACTTGAGCATAATTTTTGCCAGGAGGATTCTTTGACTGGTCAAAATGTTTCTTAGGGTTTGCACGCTTCACACTCTCTCTCCAGTATATATATACACGCTGGAGCCTCAGCGCTTGTAGTTGCTCTCTTCACACTCTCTCGCCCTCTCCAGATCTAAACAAGACTTCATTGGCCTCTCTCTCTCCCCTCACTGCTACTCAAAGAGCCGCAGGATCCGTCCGCCGGGAAGGGAAGGAGGCTTACGTGTCGCCGTCGGGTGAGGCAGGGAATCCACTACCGGCGCTGATGTTCCACATTCCACCCAACGGCGGCGCGGGAGGGCCTCCGACCCCTTCTTCTTCGCCGTCGTCCCGTCGCCCACCGAACCACGCCCCAAGAACCTTAAGGGATATTTTACTTACTCCACATGCATTGCTCTAGCTGCATGTATACCATGAATCTAGGACGTGGTTCAAAGAGGAAAGGAGTGGGGGAAAGTAGTGGGAAAAGTTGTATATAGCATGAATCTAGGACGTGGTTCAAAGAGGAAATGAAGGGGGAAAGTTGTATAGCATGAATCTAGGACGTGGTTCAAAGAGGAAAGGAATGGGGGAAAGTAGTGGGGAAAGTTGTATCGCATAAATCTAGGACGTGGTTCAAAGAGGAAAGGAAGGGGCGAAAGTACTAGTTCAAAAAGGAAAGGAAGGGACAAGGCTGTAGAGTTTGAGCAGGACTAGATTTGCTGCGCTCACATAGGGAAAGGTGTCTAAAGATAACAAAACTGGGACCAACACAAATATGCTCCTTGGTTGTTTGTTCTTTGTTGCAACAGACTGTGCATGACCACAGTACATCGGTAGATGCACATGGTGCTGGTGCGTCCACTGTCCCGTGCAACTCATTAGCTGTTGTTAATCTAAGGCCATGTTTGGTTAAAAACTCCCTAGTCCCTACCTGCTTGGTTCCAGGGACTAAACATGGACTAGAGGTTATTAAATGACATGCTAAAAGACCATGTTACCCCTAGTAATGAACTAATAGAGACAAGGTGCGATGCGTGGCAGGGGCAACTGTTGGAAAAAGTCCCAAAAAGACTCCCTCGGGGTCTTCTTTCTTTAGTCCCAAATGCCCACTTTTAGTCCCTAAAAGTCCCTCCTGTTTGGTTTAGATGGGACTGACACGGAGTTTTTTTAGTCCCTACACCAAAATGTCCCTGTAAACAAACACCCTCTAATAATGCCGCTGGAAAATTGATGCAATGCCACAGTTAAAAGCAAATTACATGTTTAACGAATTTTATTGTTAATATAATTTCTATGTTAATATTAATCAATGCCACCATTTGAGAAATGCTACTGTCTTGCTTTCTTTCCCATTTAGATAAGGTAGATGCTTCTTTTTGTTGGCTTCTGTGTCATCCACCGTTATTGACCACTAATTGTTTCCTTTGCACCTCTGTGTAAACAGGGTTATCTACTTCACCTCGTTGCCATTGTGACCTTTTGTTGCACTGCACAAAACACTTTTGTTTTAAGAGTGTTTTGTGCAGTTCAACCAAAATGTCACACCGACAACGTTGCTTGATTACTTGATCTTAGTGGAATTGCACAAGAGGAGATCTTACTTCCTATCCGTTAAGGCGAATTTGGTTCAGATCTTCTTCTTGTGAGTTGTTTGAATTCCGCATCATGAGAGGTCAGTACTAGGCTTCTTTCACATGATTCTGCAGTGTGCTTTCATATGTTGTGCTACTTGTACGATAATGTTGCTTGATTTTAGTGAACTGCACAATTGGAGACAAGACTTCCAATCTGTATGTGCACCGTAATATCCCATTGAGGTAAGATAAGGATATTTCACAACTGCTGGCCTGTATTTTGCCACTTTCATCAGAAAATTAAGTTTAGTACTATACTTGTGCTCCCTAATTGACATGCCAAATCTTACATTGAAGGCGAAGCTTGTCTGTTATTGAACCAAGTGATGAAGGGGAAGAACAAGCGGAAGAAAAACAAAAATCAACTCCCTGTGTTGTAATGAAGCACTGGAACTGTGATGACACAAGTAATGATATAGTTTTTCATCTTAATTTATTGCTATGGCTAGAACGAGCAATTGTTTTGCCACTAATTTGATGCCATACGTAATTATCTCTACTTGTGCAAACAGGGATCTTCTTTGAAGATACCATATATTTTAGTGGAACTGCACAAGAAGATGTTGGAAACATTAAACTAATCGAGGAGTATATAGTAAGCATGGCCACCCCGTAGATAGCAACAGATGGTTCCGGGGAAGTGCTTCATCTGTATGCTCTACACAATCAGCCTCCTGACAAATGTTGGTACTCGCCCACTGATTTCATCCATATTATTGAGCTTTGTCATCTCTATTGGTGTTGTGCTACTGTTTAGATACTGTCATGAAAAAGTGGTATTGTCCTTGAGAAGTGCTTCATCTATGCTGTTTTAAATATTTCCTTTCCTTTTTTTCGAGCAAACAGGGATCATCTTCCTCTGAAGAAGAATATGGAGTACGTGAAGTGACTAGTTCCGATTATGCCAGGATGAAGAAGCCCTATCTATCTTCTCATCAAAAGGAGCAGTTGAAGGATGGTTACATTACTCCCCATAAGACCAAACTAACTTCAGCTCAGAAGGACTGACAAATCTCCATTTTTTTGCTGTGATGCGCGAGTACAATGTTGTTCTAGGATTCTTTCTGGTGAGTTCCATTTTTCTAAAAGTGTGCTCTACATGGACCATGTATGTGCCTATTGAAACTGTCAATTCAAAGTACAGTTTGCTTTATACTAATCACTTTTTTGTATTTGTGCAAACAGGGGTGCTCAGCTTGATTTCAATGGGAACTGCACAAAATGTTCATGAATACATAGAATAATTCATTTCCACCACAAGAAAGGAGGTGTCCATAAGTTCAAGGTGTTGCAACATATAAGGGCGAAATCATACAAGCTACGCGCGAATTTGGTTGATTTTGGTGGAACTGCACAAAAAGAACAGCTGATTTATTTAGCACGAGGTGCCATGTCAATGTCCAAACTGATGGCAAACCCTGCCCATTCCACAATCGTAAGCATTTGATATTTTGGAATGGGACAACCTTGTCAAATTTTGCTCATTGATTTTAGCAAGATATGCGTTTGATATTTTCGAATGGGACGCCCTTTGCTGTCAGCAGCGCCGATCAATTTTTTCTTTATTCTTTAGTTGTGAAGTAAATATTGCCTCTGACATGTGAGTCGCTGAGATGCATAATCATCGATTGTTTTGAATGTTCTCTATGAATTGCCAGGCCTGTGTGTTTGATTGCAATGTACAGAAACGCTAAAAAGCTGCTCAAACTCTTTGTACTCCTTCTGTTCCTTTTTACTTCACACATTGTGTAAGTGCATACTTTTTTGTATAAGATTGGTCAAAGTAGAGATACTTTGACTCCAGACAAAACTTGTATGCAGACTAGAAAGTACCGGAGGGAGTACATGTGAAACTGCTGCAAACGTGGTGATCACCCTGGGAATGATGCTAGTACGTATTGTTTTGCATGTTCATCCAATGCCAGTGATACAGGAATTCGAACTAATCGAAATAAATTCATTCATACACGGTCGGATTTCATATAAACATGCCGGATTTCATTACATTTCATACATTCTTCAACTAAAAACGGGTGTTTGTGGCCGCATGCATCTCCCAGATACAGAGGTCGGGGGTCATCCTCCTTTTCTAAAAAAACTAAAAAGGGGTGCGATGGAGGTATAATTAATTAACCGAAGCTACCCACCTGTGTCCCGCTGAGCCGAACAGAAGCTTCAGTGACTTAACTGCAGGTGCAGGTGCGTAACTGACATGTGGCATGTTGGGCCCACGTGTCAGTCAGCCAACTGCACCAGCAGTTAAGTAGAAGCAGCGTTCTTCTCTAGCGCAGCTCTCCGACTCCACGTCGCCGCCAAGAAGCTAACCGGCCGTTAATGGTCAACCCGCCTAGCTTGGCTTCAACCGGAGGGTAGCAGCGGTGGCCTAACTTGGACCCGAGCGGCGGCGACCTACCGTGTTCTACTCTTCCTCATTTTCTATGTGGTGCGGCCTCGTTGGCAGCGGGGCGGGGCCTCGGCGGAGCCGGCGATGTCCTCTATCTTGTTGCCGGCGGGCGGCGCCTCAGCGGAGCGGTGGAAATCCTCCCCCACATTGCTGGCAGGGTGGGGCCTCGGCTGAGCCGGCGATGTCCTCTAACTCATTGTTGGCGGGGCGGGGCCTCGGCGGAGCCGGCGGTGTCCTCTGCCTCGTTATTGGCACCGCGGGGCCTCGGCGGAGCAGGGCGTTGTTGATGCCAGCAGAGCGGGGACTCGTCGGAGCCGGCATTGTCCTCTGCCTCGTCCTTGGTCTCGCCAAACAGCGCCTCGCCCGCTTCATCACCCTCTTTGCTAGCCTCTTTGTAGGCGGCCGCAGCCTCCGCCACCCGCATGCGGTACCGCCAGCGCTCGAGGCGGCCCTTGCGGGCGGAGAGATACGATTCGAGCAGCGCCTCCTGCTCCGCCCGCTCCGCGGCGATCTGCTCCTCCGCCTGCAGGTGCTCCTGAAGGAGATGGTGGTTGTAGGCGGCGTCGGCCTGCGCCTCCCAGAACTGCTCCTCATGCATCTGCCTCACCCTGTTCGAGCAGCAGCAGCCAGGACAGGAGCCCTTCCAAGCAGCAGCCGCAGCCACACCCCACAGAGCAGCAGCAGATCCAGATGCACCAGCAGCTGCCCTTCTCCTTGGTCAATCAGCAGCAGGACAGCAGACCAACACTCAGCAGTTCCCGCAGCACCTCCTGCGCCTCCTACTCTGCAGCCAGCTCGCCCAGAACGCGCCCACAACCGCCTCCTCCTCCGCGTCGCGCGCGCGCAAGAGCAGCCTCCTCTCTCTCCTGACCCCGCCAGGCCCGGCCGCCTTGCCGGCGAGGGACTACGCCGCCACCGCCGGAACGCCAACCTGCTCTGATGCCATGTTGGGATTCGCCGGATTATCACTTGCGCCTCCGTAAACTCGCAAGAGAAGTGGGCTGGCGATTTTCTGGAAGACTGTCGAACACACACACTCCATTCCTTGTCAGAGATAAGTACACAATACATTTCACATTTTGGTCCTTGCCAAACTTCTATCTTTGCTTACAGGTACTACCAACAGGATACAATTTCACGGTGGAATATAAGAAGGGAAAAGAGAACAAGGTGGCAGATGCTCTTTCACGAGTAAAATATATGATATCTGCTCTCACTGCTAGTTCGGTTACTCCTACTTGGGTGCAAGAAGTGGTAAAGAGCTATAGGCAGGATAGTAGAGTGAAAGAACTGATTGCTGAGTGCACTGTAGCTGCTCCTGGCACTACTGCTTACTCTTACAAAAATGGCATTTTGAGATTTAACAACAAGATGGTGGTGGGCACAGCCACATCTTTGAGGCAGGATATTCTCAAGACCTTTCACAATTCTGAATTGGGTGGTCACTCAGGTGAGAGAGCTACATACCACAGAGTGAAATTGGTATTCCACTGGCAGGGAATGAAACAGGATGTTATTGCTTTTGTTAAAGCTTGCCCGGTATGTCAGTTGAACAAAGCAGAACACTCACCCTACCCAGGCCTCCTAGAGCCTCTACCTGTGCCTGACTTTGCTTGGGCCCGTATAAGCATGGATTTCGTGGAAGGATTGCCCACTTCTGAGGGCAAGAATTTGATTCTGGTGGTGGTGGATAGGTTTACCAAATATTCTCATTTTGTAGCTATGCAACACCCTATAATAGTGAAAACTGTGGCTAGAGCTTTTTCTGATAATGTCTTCAAATTACATGGCATGCCCTTGGTTATAGTAACTGACAGGGACAGGATCTTCACTAGTCACTTGTGGCAGCAACTATTCAAATCATTGAAGATCAAGCTACACATGAGCACTAGTTATCATCCACAATCTGATGGCCAGACTGAAAGAGTGAACCAGTGTCTTGAAAATTATCTGAGATGCATGTGTTTTCAGCAACGAAGGAAATGGCATAGTTGGCTAGCTTTAGCTGAGTGGTGGTATAACACCTCATTCCACACTGCTTTGCAAATGACACCCTTCCAGGCCCTCTATGGCTTTCCTCCCCCAATGGTGGCAGAATCAGCCCTGCCAGATTCTATTTGTGAAGATACTGACAACTTGCTTTAGAACAGGGATGTGGCTTTGGAGATAATTAAAAACAATCTCCTTAAAGCACAAGAGAGGATGAAATATTATGCTGATAAGAAGAGGAAGGAAAGGGAGTTCTCTGAGGGAGACATGGTTTATCTTAAGCTGCAACCATACAGGCACACTTCCCTGAGTTTGCATAGGCATCTGAAGCTTCATTCTAAGTTTTATGGCCCGTTTCGAGTGTTGGAGCGAATTGGTAATCATGCCTACAAACTGCTGCTGCCGGAGGGCCGTATGCTGCATAACACCTTTCATGTCAGTCAGTTGAAGAAACATATTGGCCCTGCTGTGGTGCCCTCTCGTCATCTTCCGCTTGTTGGTCCTGATGGTGTGATTAAAGTGGAACCAGAAGCAATATTGGAAAGCAAACTTATTCCTCGTCCTCAGGGCAAAATCAGTATCCCCGTGGTCAGGTGGTTGGTGAAGTGGGTGAATTTGCCAGTAGAAGAAGCAACGTGGGAGGATTCGGCGTTCATCCAGAAGGTTTTCCCTTCCTTTCGTGCTTGAGGGCAAGCACGAGCTCAACTGGGGGGTATTGTCAGGCCCAGCCTTGATCATCCCCTGTTTCCAGTGTGCCAGAAGTATACTGGGTCGTCGATCGTCAATCTAGCGGCTCTCCTTCCTCCGTACCGGTTCGCCAGCTCAAACGATCTCCAGGCGTTGATGGCCGATCCAACGGCGGTGGCGTGGTCCTGTAGCTTTTCCGACAAGCCATGTGCTTCGCTAGCTTTCTGTTCTTCTTTTTCTCGCGTGTAATGGCTATAAAGCCTCCATTCCTTCTCTGTTTGGGACATGTAGAATTGTATTGGGTAGTTACCCTAGCCGCCGGTGGCGTGCTGTACCAACTTTCCCCATTGCGCAAGCAAGAACCCTAGATTTCCGTCTCTGAATCTCCCTAAATTCTGTTAAGTAGTGCTTAAATTCAGTACATCAGAGCTCCGATCCTGACAGAGTGTCACCTTTTCTTTATACCAGAAATCATTCGATGATACGTTCCTCAAATCCGAGTGCCAGATCGCTAATCTGTAGCAATCAAACGAAAAGACGCATACTATCCTCACATATATATACCACTGCATCCATCGCAAGCCCTAAACTGGCAGCCTGGCACCCGCAGCTGATGACAGATGGAAGCAGCGACTTTAGAGTCTTTATTATATAAAGGAAAGGGCGGGGGCCGGGGTACGGACCGTGGCGAGGAAGCATGCCTCCTGGCGCGCGGCGGATGCGAGTGTCTGCGAGCTCACCGGAGACCGGGAGGCCCAGGCGGTTTGCGGCGGCAGCGTCGTCTTGGCAGCAGATTATTAATGAGTAGAGTGATGGGCTGATGGCAACTATCGAGGTACGGTCACCGATCCCGCGTCTCCGCCGGCGCGGAAGGGGGCGACGCACCGTTGAGCATCCTTCACCGGCGTAAGGGGCGGTGGGGAATCGCGGAGCGAACCACTTCGTCCCCCCTTTTTTTTAACAACTGCTAGTTCGTCTTTGGGAGTGGCGAGGGAGTGATTTTTCATAATAAAATAAAACTAGTATAAAGCCACACTTTGCTGCCAGTATGAATTAGTTTATTTTAAAATTTTCATAGCATAAGATTTGTAGTTTCTAAAGGATAGAGTTACAAAGTTTAAATATCATTGAAACACATAAACAAATTTAAATATTAAATTTCAGTATGTAGTTTCCTAGCACAATTAATGTAATCTCGATGGTAGAATTTTTTGAAGAGTTATATATTTAATTTTAATGCATTAATGTAATAGTTGGTGTTACTTTTTATTCTTTTACAACAACTTTTCATGAAAAACGTATTTTCACAATGTTACATATTTTCTTTAAGAGACATCTCTTCATCAAGTTGTGTGCCTCTCCAATGAAGGACTTATAGGCCCAACTGCCAAGATTTAATGGACTTGATTGATTCTCAACGTAATCCTATAAGAGTTTTTGTTATGACCTGGATGTTGCATTCGGAGTCAATTCTAAAATAAAGATAGATCAGTCATTTTTTAAAATATTTGGCAAAACATAACCTTTCCCTAAAATTACATTGGGAGCTTCATATTAACAAAGCTATGTACCGGTCAGCACTACAGCAACCAACAACTTATAAAGATAAAAGATTTCTTTTGAAAATATAGAGTCCTAGGCAGTTGGTATAAGGTGCCCAAAAGCTCATGGGCCAAAGGCACCATCGACAAGCTAAGAAAGAAACATGAAGAACAATTTGATCCATTAAGGTCATCTCCAACGGTGTGGCCAACACTAACAAATATTACCCATTTTAAAAAACGACACAATTGTAAAAAGAAAATGAAGTCTTGGCCACTCGCTAGTTGAACAACCTAGACATAATGGCCTTCATCGCTACCATCAATAAAGGTGTCTGCCCTCACGTCCTGAATCAATGGACGCTAAATTCTCAACATGCAAACTGGTTCACCCGAATGAGCATGCAACAACCAGGTTGCCAGGGAGGAAACATCCGAGTTGCTCTTCACATACACCAAGCTCAACACGAGACCCACCAACGCCTACGGCATGGCCAAATAGGGGACACAAACTGCAGGAGAGGATTACGATCCAAACAAACACGACAAAGATAAACAACCATGCCACACAAAGGTTTGGACTTTGTCAAGGCACCAGACTCTCTCCAGCCCTGGACAGATAGGAAGAGTGGAACCCTTTTCCCTCTCATATAGCCTCGAAGGTGAACACATATCAATTAACAAACCTTAAAAAGGACCAATTGTGGGGTGTGTGTGACATGGATCCTGAGGTGGGCTCAAGACTATAGATTTAGCATGTGTGTGTTTGTTTGTTTGCGCAAAGATTTTAGTTTACCATGTGCGTGAAGGCCTTTCCCTAAAAAGGTATGCGTGTGTTTGTGTGCACGCGTGTTTTATACTCCTCCCGTTTCATAAGTGTCAATCAAACGGATTTACATTAGATACATCAGTTTGAGCAACAACATTTAATATGGGATGGAGTGAGTAGAATTTAAAATTGCCATCCTACCAAATTTCGACGACATGTTTTTCATTGCGGGGGGGGGGGGTGTTTTCGGTATATGGCACAATATTCTATCATAGATAAGTGTGCTCTAGGCACTTTTTTGTGAAAAGGTCTAAGGTCATATATTAAGTATCACATGTTCTTACGAACATCCTTACATAATAAGAAAATTACATTGAAAATTTTGAAGGTGCCAAAGTCTTGTTCCTCCTGCAACCGCTGACGGCACGTTGTGGGCATAGCGCAATGTCGCCTCTGGAACTTTGCATCGGTGGAGTAAACTTTTTAAAACCCAGGAGCTTGTAGAAGCAGCGCAGGGAAGTCGTTGATGCAATCCAGGAGACACCAACGACCAAGACTTGTGAAGCAAATCGCCGCCCAAAGAAAAAAAAATACCAACAAGGGCTTGTAGAAACACTAGAGGCAATGAAAGCCGACCGAATTTGATGGATCTACTGAAAACCTAAACTGAATGGATCCTAGAAGACTCGTCGGAGACATGGCTCCACGCACCCTTCTCTAGTGCGATGCACATTAATGGATCAGGGGTAGGGCGAGAAGAACATTATTCCTACCCTGAGCCAAGGCCGCCGCCTCGGCAACCCAGACCAAACACAACGACTTTCTAAATAAAACCAAAAAATAACACCCATGTCGTTGTATGACAAATTCGGTCTAGTGTCGAGCTCGTCGTCGTCCATAGCCATGCATTGATAGCCTCTTCTTTGGTGATCTAGCCAGGACAGGACACCAATGAAGAGCCCCACACTGAATCCATTAGTCCGCCACTGCCTTCACCAATTCTGTCATCACGCACCATCTAAGGAAGACCGCCGCTTGAGCACACATCTCCTTTGCCATCGCACAACAACCCTCCAACGCCTCTGCAGCAGGCCACCCGGATCAAGACCTCCCTCCCCCCCCCCCCCCCCCCCCGCGCGCTGCCGACACCGCACAAGCTTTGCCCGGCGATGTGCCATGGCGACGGGTAGTTTTTTGCGGTAGTCCCCCTTGTGGCCAGCCTCGAGAAAAATGATTTGTTGTGTCTTGTGCTTATGTAGTCACACTTCATTTATTCAGACGGTTTAAATCTTTTTTTTATCTGATTGAACAATCTCAACCAGATGAACATGGATTACACCAAAACTCACTACATCATCTATGATATTAAGTGCTTCCCTAGAAAAAAAACATGGGCCGCACCATTAGCTTCTCTACCGGTGTAACAGAGAGTGAATCCCTGGAAATGGAAGATTAGCTAGTATGCGAACAACTTCCGAGTACACATCACTAGCTATCCTTATTTTATCTGGATTTATTTAATCCAAAAGACCAAATGTTTTTTCAGAAACCAACCACGCAAATCCCCTCAATGAAAACAACCAATAAAATTACATATCATAAGGGGCCAGAAAGAGATGTGCGGGTGCTCTCCATCGAAACACTCACTATAAGGCAAAAACTACTAACACTAAATATAGAGTTTTGGCTCCCTGGATACCGATCCGTCTCGTCCATCATATCTCCTCTCTGGTGACACGGGCAGAGCACGCAGAACACGCCGTCATCCCCTTCCTCACCCAGCTCGGGTGATGCGCAACATGTGTTGCTGGATGTGTGATGGTGCAGTTGGGAGCAAGCACCATTTCTTGCCAGTTGATCATTTTTGGTGCGCTTGCATCTGTGAGTGGCGTGGCTGGAGGTGGCTCTGCGCGGCGGTGGCATGGTCACCACAACAAGAGGGGGGTTGTGCAGGCCCATGGAGGTTCTTGTCGGTGTTGATCGACTGCACAAGGGTGGTAGTTGCGCAGATCCGAACACTGATGATTGTCGTCTATGATGGCAGGACATGCGGGAGTCGTTACCTCTTTGAAGGCGTCGTCGCGAATATTTTGTAGATCCTCAGCTCCCGGGTCTATTCAGGCGGAAGTCAAGATCCTACTATAGGGTCGGGAAACAATGTTGTCTCTGACGTAGTATTAAAGAGGGGATCATCTCGTACATTTAATCCCACTTGCGCTTCATTCATGTTGGATGTGCACATCGTCGTGGTCGCCAGTTGCCCGACCAACAGTGTAGGATGTTGGTGTGGTGGCTAGTGTGTCAACGATGTTGGGGTCGAGCGGTGTTTGGGTCGCAACAAAGTTTTGGTACTTGGTGTGTCTGTCGAGCTCTATGTTTGTTCTCATGTTGGGGAGTTTGGTCTACCATGGAGCTGGAGTTGTGAGGCGTGATCCAGGGGGCAACGATGATTGTCGATGGGCAATCTTCCATGATCCATTGTGACACGAACCTCGCGCGCATATCTCCCTTCCGCCATTCATCTTTGAAATTAGAGCTGCCTAAATATTTTCGCGGGTAGCTAGTTGTTTGGCATAGGCCGACCTTGCTTCACATGGCTATTGAGGTGACAACTAGTACAATCACAGTGGATGCTAACGGTTTTCACCCGGTTTTTTGCTAACCAACCAAGAAACTCATATGCCTTCGAACTCCGTTTGAAAAATAAAATAAACACACAGACATGCCATTGGGCAGAAAGTATGGGCAAAAGATCATGAACCCTGCGTACGCTACGATGGGCATGCCTATATGTAACAACCACGTAGACAAGTAATTGATGCAAACAAGTAGCTGAGAGAAGAGATGTTAGTAGTTGTACCGTGACTGTCAAGCTGACTATGGACGCAAATGGAGCTTAGAGCCGTAATAAACAGCAGCGTAACCATGGGCCAACGATACAGTACATGATCCATTGTGTGTGAAGGCATATGGCAGAGATAATAGTACGTACTCCCATATTTACGTCCATATGGCAGAGATAATAGTACAGGATCCATTGTGTGTGAAGGCATATGGCAGAGTACAAATTAACCAAGGCCCGACCTCGCAGTTTATAGCAGAAGAACTAGGGTACACGACAAGGGCATCATGAAACAGGGCGGAGTCTCCCACATATACCTGGCCATACCTCGGATCGGGCCGGGCTTCGGGCCAGCCCTAGCCAAGCCCGACACAAAAAACCCAGGCCCAAGCCCGGCCCGGCCTGTTTTCTGGGCCCGAGCCCAGCCCGAACACATAAAAGCCCGTCGGGCTTCGGGTCGGGCCGGCCCGACCTTTAGAGAAACGAAAAAATGATGGGCCCGGGCCCGGCCGGGGCCCGGCCCGGCTCGGCCTTCGGGCTCAAAATCTAGGCCCGACCTAGCCCGGGGCAGCGTCGGGCCAGGCCGGGTCGGGCTTTTTCGGACCGGGCTTCCCATGGCCGGGTATACTCCCATATTTAGATATATTATAACTGAGCATCTTTTCAGCCCTCTCAGGACATCAACGCTTTCAGCCGTTCGATCAGCAATTCTAAGCAGTTTTGACCGTCAGATTTGCTCTTAATCCCACCGAAATCCCGCGCAGGCTGCCCTGGTCTTCTCAGGCCGCCGCTCCAGTGGTTTTTTTGGGCATCATAGATTTAATTGGGCCTACTGGGCCTATGCTAGGATCCCGTCGAATGCACGCACAACTGGACAGTCGCGACCTGGTGTCTTCCGCTCGCAGCGTTGTGTGGCGGCGGCTCGCCATGGATGATAGAGGTGGGAGTGCGCCGTGGGGGTCGCTTCGCCGGTTGTCAGGACGAAGCACCTGGCCACGCCGCCCTTTCCAAGACGCCCCGGTCGAGCACGCCTTCTTCTCCCTCTGACGCCCTGCACGAGCGCCGTCGGACCACCTGCTCCATCTCCCTCTCCTGCCCCGTTTGAGCGCCGCCGCGATGTCGACGTGCTCCAGGGACGCCGCCCCGACCGAGCTCCTTCGCCACCAACAAGTCCTCCGCTTCATCTCCCTTTTTTGCCACCCGCAGTACGTTCTCCTTCTTCCCTGTGCCGCCCCGGACAAGCGCCACCGCCAACAGGACGTGCCCCAGCGATGCCACCCTGACCTAGCTCATCCACCTGCTCGCCCTCCACTCGGGAGGTCCCCTCCTTTCTGATGAGAGAGATCTAGAAGTACAAGAAAGCCACACATCGATTTGCAGAATTATTTCTTTCTAGGAAGAGGACTTCAAATATCAGGATCCATCCGTTTACAACATTATTTGTACGTGGTAGTTCCATTGCAAGTGATTGATTGAAGAACTCTTATTTTTTCTTGACATTATTTGGAAAGCCATTAAGTTCCTAAAATTCTTAGTAGGATTGAATGAATTTTAGGTGACCCAAGTTCTTTTGTGTGATTCCAAATGAGATCCTTCAATTGCATAATAATGAAAAAAAGTTGCAAATCTGACAAACAGAACCATGCCTGTTCTTTTACTAGACTATGCCCGTTTCACGCTTTTACTTACAAGACAACAGAAGCTGCTAACTGTGTTTCTGTTTCATTGTTCTTCGGTGTCCCTTTGAAGAATTTCAGCATAATTTTCTTTTGCCAAGTTTACTTGATATCACTACAGCGTGCTCTTCTTTGAACTGGTCACATGATGTCTATGATGACTTGCAGGAGGGGAATGACCCACACGGCCATCAACACATTCTGCCCGTCGTCAGATCAACTCTAGGGCTTGCCATCCCTCACCGAGGCCTCCTTCCGTGTCTATTGCTGATATTTCGCTGATGAGGCCAGCATCCTTTTCCGAATGTATCCTCGCTTTGGCATTTAGGATTATATCAAGTTGAGAAGCATCCCCATGTCCCTGGTCATCATCCGATTTCAGGTTTTGACAAGGGAAGATATTAACTTTCTTAATGTTACTTTCATCAACAACCTGTGCCGTCGATGAGGGTGTGCGAGATGGGCGACCGCACAGGGCAATGAAAAATGTGGGGCCCCCAAACGCACTAATCCGGCGCTAATAAAATGGTATAAGTGACGCACAATCTTACAAGCCAACGATATCTTTCCCTGTGTAAGCACAACCTGCAGGCACCTTGATTTTCTTTTTCTATGGAGCAGGCTCCTTGATTATCTCCACCTACATGCAGGGGCTTCCTTTCCATCTCACATTCTTTTTTTCTCGAATACGCACGAATGTGCGTATCATATACTAAAGAAGAAAAGGGGAGAGCCCTCCACAGTTATATTACATAGTTACCGGCGTTTCGTCGCCATCCGCCTAAGCACTAAACCGATTACTCGCCGTGTGCCCACTCAGATGCCCCTATGAAAGCCGCTGCAAGGTCTCCTCTCAAGATGCCCGCCTGCATCCAAGCTCTACTCTCGCGTCCTATTCGCTCCATAAGGCGTGTGACGCTCACACTCGCTCCGTCGAACACTATGGCGTTCCTGTGCTTCCATAGTTCCCACAGGGTGAGCAGGCATACTGTGCGGATCGTTCTCGCGTTACGCCCGGGCGAGCCGTGCCTCGTGCACCAGTTCTGCAGTGTCTCTCCTGCCTGCGGCGCACCAGCTGGCATGTTGAAGGCCGCGAAGATGCGGGCCCAAACCTCCCGTGCCAGCACACACTCCACAAGTAGGTGGCCGATCGTTTCGTCCTGCTGATCACAAAATGGGCAGGCATCTTGGTGTGGTAGTCCTCGCCTCGCCAATCTATCCGACGTCCAGCACCTGTTCATGATTGCAATCCATGCAAAGAAACGGCATCGGAGTGGAGCCTTCGAGTGCCAAGTGAAAGCCGCCGTGGGGGATACCTGCCGTCCGACAAATCTTGTCGCGTAGGCTGATCGGGCCGAGAACTCGCCACTCCTTTCCCAAGACCAGGAGAAGGAGTCCACAATTCCCTCCTGGAGCTGCACCTCTCCAATCCGGAGCCAAATGTTCATGTACTCCTCGATCCCGGCCATGTCACCAATAGGCCCGATGTCCGTGGCCCACCGGCCTTGCGCGACGGCCTCGAAAACTGTCCGTGTCCCTCTGATCCTTGCCGTGACCGAGCCATATGCGCGCGGTGCAAGCTCTTGAATCCGATAGCCGTCGAGCCATCGATCCTCCCAAAAAAGCGTGTCTCGCCCGTTCCCAACAGTCGCCCTTGCTGCTGCCTGGAAAAGCTGCTTGGCCTCTCTTGGCACTGAAAAGGAGAACTCCACCCAGGGTCTGTCGCGATCCACTCTCTGTAACCATAACCACCTGGTTTGAAGCGCCACATTCGTCCAGGCCAAGTCGGGGATGCCAAGTCCACCGGCCCACTTAGGCGTGCAAACCCGGTTCCAGGCCACCGCACAGGCACCTCCGCCTGCATCCGCCTTGCCAGCCCACAGAAATCCTCGGCAAATCTTCACCATCGCGGCGATGGTCTTCGGTGGCAAGCCCAGAGCCAGCATGGAATGGATCGGTATTGCAGACAGCACCGATTGTACCAGTAACGCACAGCTGCTCTTGGGTAGGGTCGCCGCCTTCCAGTGTGGCAGGCGCATGGCCAACTGATCCACAAGCCCTTGTAGTTGAGCCGCCGTGAGCTTCCTGAGGGAGAGCGGGAGGCCCAGGTATCTGCATGGGAATGCAGCGGCAGGGCACCCAAGTGTTTCACACACAAGGGTCAGCTGCTCCTCAGAGCATCAGATGGGAAGCGCTGCGCTTTTAGCCATGTTGACTCGCATACCGGCAGCCTGGCCAAAGGTGCGCAGGATCAAGTCACAGGCTGCCAAGTCCCTCCGCTCCGGCCTGATGAAGATGGCCACATCATCCGCAAACATGGAAATCCGCTGCCGCAGTCCATGACCTGCCAGGGGGGTGAGGATGCCAACTGTCGTGGCCTTGAGGAACAGCCGATGCAGCGGTTCCATGCACAAGATGAATAGCATTGGGGATACCGGGTCCCCCTGGCGGAGCCCGCAGCAGTTGAAGATCATGTCACCGGGCACCCCATTAACCGCAATCCTCGTGGTCGACGTGGAAAGAATGCCACAAATCCAAGCTCGCCATCTTCCTCCAAAGCCCATGTGCTCCAGCACTTCCAGTAGGAACGACCATTGAATGGTGTCGAAGGCCTTAGAGATGTCCAATTTCAAAAGCGCCGTGGGCTCCCGCAAAGCGTGCAGGCGCCTAGCCATGCACTGAACCAACATGAAGTTATCATGTAGAGACCGCCCACTGACGGACGCACTTTGATGGTTGCCCACGAGATGCGGTAGTTCCGCCGCCAGCCTTGTTGCCAGGACTTTCTCGAAAATCTTAATTGCCCCATGAATGAGGCTCACCGGTCTGTAGTCCTTAAGCTCCACCGCTCCCATCTTCTTGGGCAGAAGTGTGACTATCGCCTTATTGATTGAAGGCAGCCCCCTCATGTCTCCACGGAAAAAAAATGCTCCATCGCTCGCATGATGTCGTCCCGTATAATATGCCAGCCCGAGGCATAAAAGCGTCCCGTAAATCCGTCTGGTCCCGGCGCCTTATCGAGCGGCATCCCTTTCACCACGTTCTCCACCTCCTCGTGTGTGAACGGGGCCTCAAGGTGTGATAGGTCCCGCACCGGCAGTCCCAAAGTATCCATGTTCAGCGCAAAGTCTCTATCCGGACAAGCGCCACCGCAGTCTCACATTCTCACGCAAGAAGTTTTTTGTCGCACACAACTCTCAACTGCCTGTGTCATTTATTTTCAGAGCGATTGTATTTGTCAAGATTGGGTTAAAAAGGAAATAATCAGGCAGATCGCTCCATTCATGGGCCTATTTTTTTTACTGTGGAAGTCAAGCTAGAAACAACCCACCTAGGGTCCAATTAAGAAATTACAGAAGTGAAAACCAAATACACCTAAACATTTGGAATTCCCTAAAAAAATAGTGCACGTAATAATATGAAACTGAGAGCACAATTTGTCTTTAAAAAAAGGGCCCTCATTTATATCCGGTGTTCATACCACGCAAAAAGTGCAAGATGTGGTACTCCAACGCGGCGATTCAGGCGGTGCGATCGTTTGCTTTGTGGTGCACGGTGCAAAGATCACAAAGTGATGATGTCTTGAATAACATACATAGCGATGAGGTGCATCACACGAATTTATAGTTGCATGTAACACAAGATTTTTATATTTCGCACCAGGGCCGTAAATTCTTGGAGACAGCCCTGCATATATGATTGATGGGAAGTGGTTATGTATCATGACCTAACTTCCGTAATATATTTCATATGAATGCGGGTCATGTTCTTTTTATATAGATATAAACCCATAGTTATTCCTTTTCCAGTATATTTCATATGAAAGATGATATAAACCCATATATAGCATTAGCTTTTCCCATATATTATATAGATATAAACAAAGCTAATATATCATTGCATTGGAGTATGTACCTCCATTTTTTTTAATCTGTTTAGATTTGTATACATAGTCTTACCAGTTCATGTTAAGCCATAGTACTCCCTCCGTCCCAAAATAAGTGTCTTTGATTTAATACAACTTTATAAAGTATCAACATCAAATTTTCCGGGTTATGTAATTCACCTAACCTAAGAGGGGGCAACCGGTGGCCGCATATAATTTTCTATTTCATCGTTATGTTCTACTATGCTCATTTGTTTTATCGGGTACTTATATGTCAAGCTGTAAGTTGACATTTGTGTTAACTGTCTATTTCTATTTTCCAACTGATCTTTTTATTGTTGCAACAGGAAACTCCTAAATTGGGTGGCTGAATCTTCTTATATGCTATATTTTAAATTATAGCTACGGTACCTTCATATTTATAGTCCTACAAAATAGATATTGATCATTTTCCCTTATTTAAATTATATATGCGTGTACATTATGGCCACTATTGTTGCTTGGTGATGTACTAAGTGTCTGTCAAAATTGAACGTTATCAAATATATGTGTACCTTGTACCTTAATGGTAGCTATTGCAACATGCTTGCGCTAATTTTATGTTGCTATTGGATATGGCAATAATTCAGATTATTTCACATCCAGAGAGTTCTTGATGCATCATTGGTCTTCATTTGGATATTTATTTAGATTGATGCAAATTAACTTTGATTTTTGTGTCTCCTTACTTAAAGAAACTCCTACCATTTTATAATCAAAATGAACTGGTGCAACAACGCGCGGCCTAATGATCTAGTTTGACATATGAAAGGGGATAACCCAAAGAAGCACAAAACACAAGTGTCATTGTAGTCCTCTCCTCAATTAGTATGCTGCCAAAGGAGGGACAACTTGCTCTGGCGAGCCAAACAAACATTTAATTTTCTCTCTTTTTTTTCCCCTTCTGTTTAACATGTGCTGGGTTCATGCATGTGTAGACCAACAGCTAGGACATACTACCTCTATACTGGTTTATTAGTCCCCTAGCATTTTGTGCCAAGCTTTGACCATAGATTTAACTACAAAAATAATAATGCATGTTATAAAAAATAATATCACTGAAAACTATGTTCAAATACAAACCCAACGATATAATTTTTCATAACATGCATTATTTTTCTTAGTTAAATCTATGGTCAAAGTTTAGCACAAAATACTAAGGGGACCTATAAAGAGGTGGTAGCTTGTGATGCCACGGCTAAGAGCATCTCCAGCATTGGCCCGAGGCATAAAAATCGCCGCCTGGGGGCGAGCCGACGGTAGAATCGGCTCTGGGGCGGTTGGGCATCCAGCCGTCGCCCCCAGGTCGCCCCCAGGCGCCGATATCGGCCCATTCCTGGCCGCCTTTCGGCGAAAAATGGTCCGCTATCGGCGCGAATTTGCTCATATTCGGCGTGGTTCGGCGTGGTTTTTGTGTCACATATTCATCATATCAAATCAATAAAAATCAAAATAGTTCAACAAATAGTACAACAACAAATAGTTCAATACAAATTATATAGTTCAAGAAATAAAAACTCATATTTCATCACACGTCGAATTAGGCGTCGCCCTTGATCCTCCATAGGTGCTCCACCAGATTCTACTGCAGTTGTTGATGCACGTGTGGGTCTCGGATCTCCTGACGCATATTGAGGTAGGCAGTCCAGGTTGGCCGGTAGCTGGTGATCAACTTCGGCTAAAGGACCCTGCCTGTAGTATGGTTCAGTGTCAAACACTGGCTCTTCCTGCTCGCTCTTGATGATCATGTTGTGCAAGATGACACATCAAGTCATGATCTCCCACATTTGATCTTTCGACCAAGTCTGAGCAAGGTACCGGACAACAGCAAATCGAGATTGGAGCACACCAAATGCCCGCTCGACATCCTTCCTGCAAGCCTCCTGCACCTTGGCAAAGTGGGACTTCTTGCCTCCTGGCACAGCGTTTGAGATAGTCTTCACAAATGTAGACCATCTCAGATAGATGCTGTCAGCTAGTTAGTACCCCTTGTTGTAGTGCCGCCCATTGACCTCGAAGTTCACGGAGGAGAATGACCTTCAACAAGCTTGGCAAAGACAGGGGAGCACTGCAGCATGTTGATGTCATTGTGAGTTCCTGGCATACCGAAGGAGTGCCAAATCCAGAGGTCCTGTGTGGCCACCGCCTCAAGTACCACAATGCAACTGCCTTTGGCGCCTTTGTACATCCCCTACCAAGCAAATGGGCAGTTCTTCCATTTCCAATGCATGCAGTCGATGCTTCCAAGCATCCCAGGAAATCCTCTTGCTGCATTCTATGCTAGGATCCAAGCAGTGTCTTCCGCATTGGGTGTTCACAAGTATTGCAGTCCAAGCACTGCCACCACTGCCCTGCAAAACTTGTAGAAACACTCAATGGTGGTGGACTTGGTCATGCACCCATAGTCGTCGAGTGAATCACCGGGAGCTCCGTATGCAAGCATCCTCATCGCTGTCGTGCACTTCTGGATTGAGGTGAATCCAAGTTTGCCGGTGCAATCCATCTTGCACTTGAAGTAGCTGTCGAACTCCTGGATGAAATTCACAATCCCGAGGAAAAGCTTTCGGCTCATCCGATAATGGCGCCGAAATACTTTGTCGCCGTGCAGTGGAGCGTCGGTGAAGTAATCGAAGTAGAGCATACAATAGCCTTCAAGACGATGCCGGTTCTTTGCTTTCATCCGCCCCGGTGATGAGCCACCTCGCCGCGACTTTTCATTGCTCGCCGGCAGGCCGGCGAGGGGCGGCAAGGACCATGAGATGTTCATCTTCCTGAACGTCGGCATCGGCTTCCTCCTCCAACAGCGCCGCGAGCGCCTCCTCGTCGTCCGAGTCCATTGCCGAGGCAGGCAAACCGCCGAACACCTTGCGTGCGCGGTGGGCGCGCACCCACCGGTACACTGCCCCTCCGCGGCCGGAACGCCGGAAATATCGCCCAAACGGTGGTGGAGAGGCTGCCTCGGCGAAACCTCTACTCTTTTTCCGGCAGGGAATGGCCTATCTAGCGGTGGTGGGCGATGGGCGACGCCGGGATCAGCCGGGTGGCGGCCGAGCGCGCGGGGGGTGGGAGGCGAATTTGGACGATAGACTTGAACTTTCGCCTGACAGTGTGGGCCAGACATGCTTTTCCCTTGCGCCAGAGCGCCCCCCAGTTCGCCGGATTCGGTCTGCGATCGCCGGTCCCAACAACGGGCCGAGCCGGCGGATTTCGGCGTCCTGGGGGCGCGACTGATGCGTTTTTTCGGCGCCGGCGCGGAAAAAGTCGCCTGGGGGGCCTGTTGGGGGCGCGGCTGGAGATGCTCTAAGCCAATAAGCATGCCGACGAGCAGAGTAAGGCAGAAGACAATCAGCTTGTCACCACAAGTTCATGCCTAGGCCATCCTATAACAAGTTAGTCCGTTCGTATTTTACTCCGCATATTATCTTTGTCTTGGGTCAAACTTTCCGAAGTTTGATCAAGCCTGTGCAAAAAAAAAGAACATATAGAATATCAAATAGGTACTACAATATAAAAATATATTCCATAATGGATCCAGTACTATTGGTTTGGTATTGTAAATGTCCATATTTTTTCCTACACATTTGGTTTGTATGGTTAGACTCTGGCCCGAAGGGTGTTCATACCCTTTGTGAACTACTACCTCTGTAACAAAATATAAGATGTTTTTGTAGTTTAATTTGAACTGCAAAACATCTACTCCCTCCGTCCCATAATGTAAGACATTTTTTGACATTAGTATAGTGTCAAAAAGCGTCTTACATTATGGGACGGAGGGGGTAATATTTAGTCATAGAGGTAGTGGATTGTAATACCCAAACTTATTGAGCATACAAGATTGATTTTGCAAAAAAAAAAAAAAAGAACTACACAAATTTGATTCAAGAGGAGTAAAAAGAAAAACAACAAACAAGGCTGGCATCTGGTCGGTGATAGATAGCTAACTCTGGGGCACATGCTCCTCTACTGTTCACCATAATAAAAGAACTATAGCATGGGCTTACTGGTGACACATATTGTGCCGGCCAAATGACCATCCGGACCGACTGCTTACTGTTCTCTGGTACTGGTACTGGTAGTATCGATCCACATGTCAAGATCATGGCCACAAGGCGATCTTCTCCCTTCCCGCTAATGGTGGCGTACGTCGACGATAAGATGACATCCACTAAGCCCTATGGCATGACAGGTGCCCCCCGGTCGCGTCAATCCATAATCCCATCATGTGTTATTAAACCTCACGGCACAGGCCAAAAAGCATATATCCTTAATTTTCCAACATCCAGTGGACGCTGCTTTTGCTCCAACTTTGAGCGGGGTGACACCAAATCACACGGAATTGGGTGGTGGCCTTTGGTTCCCTCTGCATTGCAGTCGCTGTCGCCATCAGTCGTCACCCCCACATGCGAAATCAGGATAAAAAGAGTGGAAATTCAGTGTTTCTTATCACCCCCCGCGGCCACGGGCATCCACATCATAACCGAGATCAGAGCACCACAGGCTCACATCATCAGTCGGAAGCCATGGTTTTTTCTACCATTTCACAGATAATCACTCCAGGTGTAAAAGCTCTGAATATATACTTACATTGCTTGTCACCATAATCTTTGGAACGAACTTGACAATCCGTCGACTCGTGGTTTGCGGTGGTCACCATCATCATAGGAAGAGAGTTATCTCCCGGCAACTGATGTGCACCACAAGAAATGGAGAATTAAAACTAACCAAAGGAACCAAAAATCAATCTGCTCAAGCGGAAGCAAGAATATCCTAATCTAATAGTAGCATTTCACCATCTTATCCTACCAAAGGCAATAACCCCTGCCACCCACTTTCTGGTCAGTTTCACCATCCTGCAAGAATTCACATACCGAGTCATGACTCATGAGCTATATATAAAACCATTATTTTCATTTTACCAATTACTAAGCATACAGTAAGCATTGGCAACGTACATGTGCCACAAGGATCAGTTTGACACTGAAAAACACAAGAATTGATGGAAAACTTGTGCAAAGCAAAGAAAAGAACACAGTTCTCCCTGGACGTTTCAATGCTTTTTCTCGGAAAAAAAAATACGAGGTGAACTTCTAGGTTATAGCCAAAATGTATAAAAAAACAAAAAAGGAGAGAAGAAACATAAAGTGAGCCCAAGCCTTTATTTTCAGAAAACATTTTAGCCTTCTTCCCAAAGGCCAAGGAGCATCAAAAATAATTGAAAGGATTTTGAGATACACATATATGAGAAAAGGACCTGACTCAAGTGATGCAATCAATGGGCATAGGAACAGGAACTAATTGTTTTTTTTAAACCGATCAGGAACTAATTGTCACCACACTGATGATGACTGATCAGTGTTCCAATAAAGAAGCAAGCGAGAAGAGCTCGGATGCGAAAACAACTGCAGTGTATGGGGAGCCTTCAGAAAAAAAGATGCCCAAGATAAAAAGGTGTAGAGAGGCCACAAAGTGGACTGCAAGATTGGCAGGTTGGTGGCCTCCACATCAGTGCTGCCTCCCCATGCCTTCCTGGCTTGCTCCTGGTCATGCAAAGATTGTACTTATCTTTTTGTGCTGAGGGAACCTCCAGAAACATACAAAAAGCAACTAATTCCATAGCAATGGAGAAGTTAGGCCATGAGGATAAAATACTGCTCAGGACCCTACTGTCCACATACCTGCCTGACTTTTCTTAACTACTGTCTCCACGAAGGCATATGTAGTATACAAAAGTCAGCAAATGAGTAGAAATTGGGATCTACACAAGATCCAGTATCTAGTTACATTTTCGTCACATTCAATCAACAAAGGCGCCCGGATATAGCACAGATGGCCTATGTTGTATGACCGATTGCTATATGAACCAAATCTGATGAAAGAAATACGCAAGCATTTAGCGAAAAGGGAAACAGCATGCATATCCACTACAAAGCTCACCCTAGTAGTCATTATAGATGCACAAAAGCTTGCTCCCATGGCGTATTGAGTGGCAGGTCGCGCAATCGCATACACTTTGTATTGGAGTCGTGTATAGTCCGAGATATTTTGCTGTGCGTGGGATAATGGTTGAAAAGAAAGGAAAAGATAAAGTCCCCTGTGCCAATGATAATGGCTGACAGAAAGGAAACATGCATATGTAGTAAAGATCGTGGACTAGCATATCCAGGAGATATAAAATAGGGAAGAATCGAGAGACGATTGTGTCAACCTACATATGTGGCCTGATTTGCGTAAAGATCGTGGACTAGCATATGTAGCCTGCGAGTCTTGTGAGTTTACGAATATATATTCCTAAAGCAAGTAGGGGCACTCATGGACTAGCATAAAACAATTCTCAACAGACATGCTTCATAGCTTAATATCTAGTAAGATAACCAAAATAAGAACATACTTTTGGATTTTTCATAAAAAATACATAGTATCGGGGTTTTTCTGATTCATAAAGATCTCTAAAGATCCATTTGTAAATGCACGAGAACCATGTAGAAACAAAAAGATTGAAATGGGCCTTATCAGCATGCTTAAACTGCAGTATCTGCATGTACAAGATTATATGTTCCCAAGAAAATTCCAGTAAGAAACATGCACCGGCAACAGTCCAGTTCAGACTTAAAACTTGCCGTTTGTTTTGTCAAAGAAATTGATGCTAAAGCTAAGAGCATGAAATTATTGCATGGAATTATTTTTTGACGCATATTGTATGGAATTATAGAAAATGGAACCCAGAATAATTATGTTTCTCTTTCTATTTTTGAGAAACGTAACAACACCTGCTCGTCGTGCCTTTGGACTAATTATTTAAATGAGTTAGTAAAAATGAAATAAGCATACACTTACTCAACAAACAGTTGCAAAAATACATCACGTTTTACGGTTTGCTTCATTTCTTTTGCATTTCAGTTAACAAAATTGCATGTGTTTGCCTTCACTTCAAAAGTAATTTCCATAAAATATGCCCACACACAAAATAATTAACCAAAACCTACATGCACATATTGCTCTACTTTTTTGGGGAACATGAGTGTGCTATTAATCAAAAGGAGTTAAGTCAACTCACAGAGTAAACCGGCAACAAACAAGAGTTAGATGCAGTCCAAATCCAATATATGTAATACTATACCCTTCTAAAATTTGTAACACAGAGCAAGAGACATGAGAAGGCAATTTTAATCTGAGGACAACCTCATCGATGATTCTCTAAATCAGACCCACCACGTAAAGAGGCCCCATGAGGGCCTTCTTGTCCTGCCTATAAATGAGAAGCAAGAGCCATCAAACCAGTGCACAACTAAGACAAAGTGGCTTCCTCTCACTAATACCAACCTTCTTCCCATCAGGCTGGAGTTCATCAAGGATCTAAGCCTGAAACTGGAGCCCACAAGCACACAGAGGAGGAAGAGCAACAAGGCTGGCTCCCAGCCCATCCAAGGTAGAAGCGAACAACGTTAGAGATGGTGACAGTGCAAGATGAGATGCGCAAGGGGCCATGGACAGAGCAGGAAGACCTGCAACTGGTATGCACTGTCCGCCTGTTCGGTGACCGCCGCTGGGATTTCGTTGCCAAAGTCTCAGGTTTGAGGGGTGGGAGACCTGCAAATTAGGTAGCCATTTTTGCAATCCTTGGCACAAAGATGCAAACAGCATGCAAATATCATTGTCTCTAACCAACTATCTTCATACATCACCTTATCTATGGCCATGTAGGCCTTAACAGGACAGGCAAAAGCTGCCGCCTCCGGTGGGTAAACTACCTCCACCCTGGCCTCAAGCATGGGCGCATGTCGCCACAAGAGGAACACCTTATTATTGAGCTCCATGCTCGATGGGGTAACAGGTTTGATCCAAAAGAAGACCTTACTAAAGCAGCTGTTTTTTTCATCTACAACAGGTGAAACGCACTAACATCCTCTCTATGTATAGGTGGTCTAGAATAGCACGCAGACTGCCAGGGCGTACGGACAATGAGATCAAGAACTACTGGAGGACACACATGAGGAAGAAAGCACAAGAGAGGAAGACAAACATGTCACCTTCTTCCTCCTCCTCATCATTTACATACCAATCCTGCCTCCTTGAAACTGCACCAATAATCAGGATGGATGGAGGCAGCACTCATAATGGCACAACCTGCTTCTCAAGTGTACTTAAGAGCAACCAGAGTGTCATGGATGGATATTCTATGGACCAGATATGGAAGGAGATTGAGGCACCGGCCATGCTGCCCATTGATAAAAAAGCATGCAGCAATCTCCCATGTCCTGTGCTGCCATCTCCTATGGGAGATCGCTACTGCCCTCCTGAGGTAGTCTGGAAGATGGACAATGGTGATCTCAAGATGTTAGCTCCACAATTTGGTTATGGTAATGGAGAACGTTCCTGCTATTGAAGGTTCAAGCTGTCAGGATCGAGGTCAGGTTACTAAGATACATATATATGCTTAACAGATTTCCACTACCTATGTAGCTATGTCTGCATATACATATATATGCTTGCCAGAATTGCCAGTAGCTACGTTTGCATTAGTATGGAGGGTGATCTAAATATTTACAAATCTACTGTAACATTGTAGATTGTCAGGTCTGCTTATGATGTGTGTGCCTATGTAGTGTGTAAAATAGCTTATGTCTCTTGCCCTTCACAGAATGGAATACGAGAGCAATTTATATGCATGATACAGAAGTCAATCTCCAATGATATTTTGGTAAAAAAGTTAGATTGACACGAATGAACATTGTACTATCAGAATTATAATATCTCCCCCCACCTGATTCTAAAGCTACAAACAGGGCCATGAGATTATATGGCTGTATCTCAAGGAGCAAACAAAAGAAGAGGAAAATGGGTACAGAATCAGCATTATTTTTTTCAAATCGTTCTTGCTATTACACTCTCATTTCCTTCGGCAGGATGTTGAGATTGAATGCTCTTGATAAAATGGCTTCTGGAACCTAAGGAACGTCAAAGAGAACAAGTATTTCTCCAATAAACACGCGGGCCCTGGAAACATTTTTTTTAATATGCAAACTGAGGCTGCTGTACAGACATCTGTATGCATATTTGATCTGAGTGGAATTGACAGACTTGGTGCAGAGTGAGTGGTCTATCACTTCAATTCTCTTAAAAAGGCTGAGCATTAGACTTTGATAGAACAAAAGAATGCTAGATTGTATTCGACACATAAGATTAGCAGGAAGTCGTAGATCATCCATTTAACAAATAGGAAAGTTAGCACTGCGGCAAGGTAAATAACGGGAGGTGGTAAGGGACTGGCACATAAGATGAGCAGGAAGTTGCAGATCATCCATTTAACAAATAGGAAAGTTAGCACTGCGATAAGGTAAATAAAGGGAGGTGGTAAGTGACTGGCACTTCAGATTTCTATAGCCGTCTACTTTGCTGAAAGTAGTATCTTATCTTGCAACTGATAAGCATGTATTTTCTTCTGATTGGGTGAATCTAGTGCTTGGACCACCTAGACACAACCATCATTAATCTGTGTTCCTCCACAACATTCAGAACTAGATGAAAGCTTAGATGTGGAGGTAGAGTTTAGAAGTTATATTTCTTCTCGTTCTTCTTCTATGTTTAGCAAATAAAAATTAACAAAGGACACCAGTCTCATATTGTTTCATGTGGAGCAAAATGCTGGCCTGGAAGAACTGCAGATATTCACCATAGCATTCAAATTCACCTGTGATTTATAATAATTATGAACAAAGAGGAAATCACAAGTACAAACAGGTCGCAAGATGTGATTAGCATGGAAAACCTTCAGAGCAGCCAGTGGCCAACAGTAAAAACACCCAGGACAGATACTCATACTATACTTAATGCAAAGTCATCAGCATCAATTTTCAATCAATCTGAAAGCTCAATAAAGGAATTGGTACATAATGCAAAGCTTAGTACTCCACTGCTAGTTAGTACCAGAAGGCTCTAGGTCATTTCTGAGAAAGAAAATAGGAGTTTCAAATCCTTCAATGTATTTTTTTCTACCTTTAGACAGTCAAATCAAATACAAAAAAATTGCAGCTGCCCATAGCTTATCCCTCAGTTCACCATTTCATCTGCTTAAGTTCCTCAAGAGGGAATTCACCCCCCAGTCCCCAGCACACATGACTTGGAGTCTCACGGCTGGAAAAACGAATCTGCAGGTACACCAGAAGATTAGGGGCAAGAAACAGCAGAATCGCTAGCTGCCCCTGCGACTTGGATTGCCAGCTACGATCCAGACAACACCCAAAACATATAGAAAGCACTAATCTACAGCACATACAGCAACCGCATCGGCGGTACTTCTTCTCACCTCTCCGACCGTCGATGTTGCGGACGCTGAGAAAGATCTCCCCTCGTCGCCGCCGCCGACAAGGAGAGAGCAGGGCTTTCGCAGTAGTAAGAGAGAGGGAGAGAGCGCAGGGATTGTTTTTTTTAAACGCAGGGATTGTTCATTAAAAAAAGGCTTTCACCCCCCCCCCCCCCCCCTAAAGCAAACCAGCGAAACCACAATGTCCAACAAAGGTTACACCGTAAACATATGCCACACGCGAGGTAGCACAACACAAGGTGCAAACAGGTTCTGCTGAGGGCGCAGCTCAACAAACCCCCAAAAAAATACATGTGGCAGCACAGTTGGTGAAGATCTAATTCAGCTTTGGTGGTGGAGGAGGTAGCGGAGAGCCATCGCGCAGATCAGCACTAATGGTGTTGATGGCATCTCGGTCCCGGGGGCCGAGCAGCCGCTAAAGATGCAGATATCCACACATTTTGAAAACAGGGTTAGTAGCACGTTATAGAGGCACACGCTGGATCACAGGCTTATTTCGGGCCGTCCAAAGCGTCCAGACTAGAACCCCGATAATCTTTTTGACTATAAACAGTAGGGCAAAACGCTCCACTGCAATTTTTATAAATAACCAAGCAAGGTCCAGAGATACAAAGAAAGAAGAAACACAACAAGGGCTTGAGAGTAGCCCCTAAAAACAGAAGAAGAAGAAGAAAGAGAAGAAACTACAGAAGCTAGAAAAACCAAAAAGAAGGCTAAGGCTAAGGCTAAAGCTAAAGCTAAAGCTATATCCCTAGGCAGGAAGGAGCTGTCAAAAAGAAAAATGAAACTATCCTCGAAGATCCAACCATGAGTTGAATTGGTTGGCATGTTTTGGTCTCATCCTGTGCTTGAGTAACTTCAGCTCCATCAAGAAAATGTTCTTACAACCTTGAAAAGTGGGGTGGATATGTTCAAAGATCTTGTTGTTTCTGGAAATCCAAATAGCCCATGAGCTAAGTATTATTATGTCCATGAAGAATGGGAGTCTTAGCTTTTCCTTAATGTCTTGGAATGCCTCAAGAATAGATAAATTTGGTGATCTGGTGGGACAGATGTGATCCCAACATCTCTTAGCAAAAGTGCATCCCCAGAACAAATGATACAGAGTTTCCTCCTGTTGGCACCCCCTGAGAGCACAGTTATAGTCCTCTAGAACAAATGTTTTCCTTCTCAAAAGGTTTCTTGTATTTACTCTGTCATGTAATAGCATCCAGAAGAACATTTTGTGTTTAGGTTGGCATGATGAATCCCAAATCCAGTTGAAGTGTGGGGGAGTTTGTTTGAAGCCAATCATAACATTAAGCCTTGGCAGATGAAAAGTGTTCATTACCCCAGATATAGCTCCACGTGTCTGTGTGATTCTGGTACTGTGATTGCCTCATAGAGTAACACATCTCTTCAAGCTGTAAGAATTGCTCATGGGCCTTCATTGATAAAGGAAGGTGAAAAAGATCTTCCAAATACTTTGTGGCAAGAACCTGTTGCGCTGTAAGTCTGACATTAATCACAAAAGAGAAAAGATGGGGGAACTGATGCTGCAAGAGTTGTTCAGACCATAAATCAAACCAGAAAAAAGCACTTCTGCCATCTCCCAAGTTGCACCTTGCTAAGCCTTTAAACTGTTGAACTAATTGCAAGTTTGCCTTCCACCAGAAAGAACCTACTAACTCATCTCCTGGCAACTGGTCCTCATTGTAATGAGTCTCCCAAATCAATTTCACCCATGGAATGTCATGTCTGTTGTAGTATTTGTGTAAATTTTTCATAAGCAGTGCCTTGTTCTGTGTGAAGATATCCATGACTCCTAGCCCTCCCTGACTCTTTGGTCTACAAATAGTGGTCCATTTTACTAAAGCTGGTCTATGGTCTTCCATATCTGGTCCTCTCCACAAGCAGTGCCTGGAATATTTCAAGATTTGCTGCTTAATAGTCACTGGTACATCCAAATAGCTCATGAAGAATATTGTGAGAGATGCCAGAACTGATTTAACCATTAACAATCTGCCTGCATAGGTCATAAATGTGGCAATGCCAGCCAATCTTTTTGCAATCCTATTAACAAATGGTAAGCATTGCTCCACTGTTGGTTTGTGAAGTCCTAAAGGAAGCCCAAGGTATGTGAAAGGAAAGTGTCCCATCTGACAATTAAGGGTTCTAGCATAAATTTGATCCCTCTCTTCTTGAATATTAATAGGTACCATGATAGACTTCTAGTAATTTACTTTTAAACTAGTGGCAGATGCAAAAGTGTTCAGTAGGGCTTTAAGACAGATGAGTTGTCTAGAATCAGCTTGCATTATTAGCAAGATGTCATCTGCATACTGGACAATTGGAAAGTCAGTGCATGAATTAATTTGCAGAGGTGCATGTCGGTGTCAAAACCGGCGGATCTCGGGTAGGGGGTCCCGATCTGTGCGTCAAGGCTGATGGTAACAAGAAGTAAGGGACACAGATGTTTACCCAGGTTCGGGCCCTCTTGATGGAGGTAAAACCCTACTTCCTGCTTGATTAATATTGATGATATGGGTAGTACAAGAGTAGATCTACCACGAGATCGTAGAGGCTAAACCCTAGGAGCTAGCCTATGATGGTATGAATGTAATTGTGATCAGCCTTCTAAGGACCAACCTCTCCGGTTTATATAGACACTGGAGAGGGCTAGGGTTTACATGGAGTCGGTTACAAGGAAGGAAATATAACATCCGGATCGCCAAGCTTGCCTTCCACGCCAAGGAAAGTCCCATCTGGACATGGGCCGAAGTCTTGAGTCTTGTATCTCCACGCTTCAATAGTTCGGACGTTGTACACAGTCCGTCAGTCCGGATACCCCCTAATCCAGGACTCCCTCAGTAGTCCGGCGCGTAGTATTGTCTTCGGCATTGCAAGGCGGGTTCCTCCTCCGAATACTCCAAAGTAAATACCGAACACTCAAATCGTGTCCGGATCTGGGAAATGATCTTCGCATACCACCGTAGAGAGAATGATATTTCACAAATGCAATCTGCTGACAACTTTTCCTGATGACATGACACATTATTATGATCGGATCCACTATTCGAACCATTTCCACACAACCAGCTACAACGCATATCACGAGGCGGTTTCTGTGACACGTCTTGTCAAAGCAGAGATCGTGTCCCCTTTATTACGGGATTCTCATCAATATGGGTATGGGTAATCTCACCACGCCATTAATTGTGGCGCTTGGGAAACAAGCGATTCTCGACGGGCTAGTGGGGAGGCGCACCGCTTCAAGCGCCTCTATAAAGGGATAAGGTTCCCCCATTTTTACCCAGGCCTTCTTCCTTCTTTGCCCATTCTCGCCCCCTCGAGCTCCAGCGCCCAAGCCCAAGTCTTCCCCGCACAGCTAAACATGTCCGGAGCAGGAGGCAAGTGGGTGGCTTCCACCGTCAAGGAGAAGCACATCACCAATCTTCGGGCGGCCGGATACTTGGCCGCGAACATAGCGCACCATCTACCAGACGCCGGGCAGGTCATTCCGACCCCAGGACCACACCAGAGGGTCGTATTCATCGCCCACTTCGTCCGTGGACTGGATTTCCACTCCATCCCTTCGTCTGCAGGCTTATGTTCTACTACGGGCTAGATTTCCACGATCTAGCCCCGAATTTCATCCTCAACATCTCGGCATTCATCGTCGTGTGCGAGGCATTCCTCCGCATCCGGCCTCACTTCGTCCTATGGCTGCAAACTTTCTGCATGAAGCCGAAGGTGGTAAGAGGCCAACAGACGGAGTGCGGAGGGGCAATGGTGGGCAAAATGCCCAACGTCACATGGCTCGACGGCTCCTTTGCGGAGACCGTAAAAGGATGGAAATTGTGGTGGTTCTACATCACCGAGCCGCGTGGCACCAACTGGGCGGCGGCCCCCGAGTTCTGATCCGGAGCCCCCATGCGGCTTACCTCCTGGGAGAGGAAGGGCCTGTCCTGGGGCGATTCCGCGGAGCTGGCCGGACTCCAAACATGCGTCAAAAGCATGAAGGACAAGAACATCAAGCTTGTCAACGTGATCCAGGTCATGCTCGTTCGTCGAATCCTGCCCTGCCAGAGGCGGGCAGTCAATCTGTGGGAGTTCGTCCCCACCGAGCATCGGACGCTCCAGAGGCTCTATGACATGACGCACAAAGGCGCATGGAAGGAGCTGTTCAAGGCCTCCGAAGTGCCTCCTCCGACATCCGAGGACCGCGGGCTTCACGCCGCGCGGGCTCCTAGGCCGGTGAGTTCTTAGACCGACACCGGATCCAGTTCTTCCTGATATATCCATGGGAGTGCCTTAAGTAGTTGTATATATTTATTTCAGGATTACGTGGAGACAGCGGAGCAGGTTTACTGCCCGGCTCTGCTGCCAGAAGACCCAGTCGATGTTCTCCTGACGGAGATGCTGGTCCCGGCGCCGTACAAGGTGCCGGAGAAAAAGGCCGAGAAGAAGGCCCCGGGGATCCGAAAGGGTCTCCGGCGTAAGGTCGTGCCAGAAGCCTCGTCCGAAGATGACGAGGCGGACTCCTCCCACGAAGGGGAGGAGGATGAAGAAGAAGATGCCCCATCCGAAAAGGATGAAGGGTCCGGGGAGGCGGACCCGGGGGCCGGAAAAGGTCCTCGGCGCAGGGCCGTCATTCCCCTGTCGTCCGATGACGACGAGTCAGATTCCTCCCGCGGAGGCGGGGGGAATCAGGAAGAGATCCTACCATCCCCCATCGGGGGGGGGGAGAAGAAGAGAAAAGCCGCCCCAGGAGGGGAGGCTGGGGCGTCCAAGAAGGGGAAGGGGCCCCTTCCGGACTACTCCGCCACAGTAGCTCTCAACGAGGAGGGGTGGCTGCCCAGGGGGAAGCCCCTAGCGCGATCGTAAGTGTTTGCACTCTATCATGACTTCACTTCACAGTTTTTGTATTTATAGTGCCGAACATATGTGCAGTCCGGCCAGGGATCACCCCGAGGTATCCTCCTCCGGGTCCCTGAGCAATTCAGAGATGAATTCGCTTCCGACGGCCACGACTCCTCAACCCGCGGCTGACACGGAGGTGTTGTCCCAAAGGCTCCCAGAGCGGGGGGAGGTGACTCTGGAGACACCCCGAGGCGGGGTCCCAGACGTCACACGCGCGGGGCTCAAGATCCCCGCGGATCATGTCGACGAGAGCCACGGCCAGCGGGGCTCTCAGCCGAACACAATTTCGGAACCTTTGATGGTTCCGGACTCAGGCAGGCGACCCCTCGCTAAGGAGGGCGAGCCATCTGTGTCACGGACTTCTGTTGCGCTTGAGGCGCTGGACGGTCTACTGGAAGCGCTTTCCGGCGCTTCCCTGGACGAAGGGCACCGTACTCTTATGAGTATGGTGATTCGGAAGGTTTCGTCCGCCAAGAGCGGACTAACCGAAGCTTGCACCAGCCTCCTAACAGGCTTCGAGGTAAGTAATAAATATGTGCAAAATTACCACCCAATAGGTAGTAGCCCCTGATACTCTGTTTGGCATTCGGAAAGAAAAGCCGAGCAGAGGGTCAATTAAAATCCACGGGAGTCTAATCATAAGTATTATTTTGAATAAGCAGGCTGTGCTGCTTGCTGCTGCTGCTCGTACCGCCGAGGTTACCGATCTGAAATGGGACCTGGAGCAGGCGCAGGGAGAGCTCGACCTCACGAAGAGGCAGCTCGAAGAAAACAAGGGTAAGTAATTCCCGTTCTTATATATTTAAGGATAGGCAGAATTGGTGGGTCTAACAACTAAGTGTCTTGACCGTGTAACAGGGGCCCCTGCCGAAGTGGCGGCCCTGAAGAAGGCGCTGTCCGAGGCCGAAGACAAGGCAGCCTCGGAGTGTAAGGAGTGAGAAAAGCAAAGTGCTAGGGCAGGTGAGGTACAGCAGGAGCTCCAGGACCTCGACAAGAAATGCGAGTCCATGGAGCATGATCTGAAGGCGAAAGAGGCCGAGCTTGCGAAGGCCCTTATGAGCTTAAAAGACGCCAAGGCTGAAGCCGAGAAAGCACAGCAGGAGATCCAGGAGGCCAAGAAGATAGCAGCAGGTAAGAAGTTCTTTATGCAAAGCAAACATGTGGAGGAGGCGTTTCTTTTACTTACTCGAATTCGGAGCTCTCCAGGGGCATTCGCGGATCTGCCACGCAGCGTATCAGACGTTGCGGAGTTCTACCGTGCCCAGGAGGGGAACTCAACAGAGAAGCTGTTCTGGTCCCAGTATGCTGGGGCCGAACACCCGATGCCTCTGAGTGACCAACTGAAGTAGTTGGTCGAACTCCACAGGGCGGCCGAACTGGCTATGAAGGGGTTCATAGTCCGGATGTGGCTTGGTGAGCTCATGCCCAGTAGCTACTTCGGCCTGATCAAGCGGATGATGGATGCCTGCCCGCAGCTTGAGGCGATCAAGCGATCCATGTGCATCGAGGGTGCCCGCCGGGCCCTTGCCCGCGTCAAAGTGCATTGGGGCAAGATGGATGCGGAGAAGCTGGTCAAGGACGGACCGCCGGAGGGCAAGGCGCATCGCCATCCCGAGCTGTACTATGATGGCAGTATGAAGGGTGCCCACCTCGTGGCTGACGAATGTACCAAGGACACCATTTTTGAAAGAATTCGCTTCTATCATGGTTGTATTTTAAGGACGAAGTTACTTGCACTATGTAGCGCTTTTGTTATTTAAAATATTACCTTTTGTGCGGCTGTTTATAAAATCCTGAAAGTAGGCCAGTCGTTGGCTTCCGCCCCCACACGACTAGCACTGGGGTGTTCGTGGAAATCCCGGACACTCTTTATCCAAATGTTTGGTCCCTTAAGGAGGTGTCCAACGCAGCGAACGAGGCAATCGGACTATGCGGCTTTATAACTTTCACTTAGCCATAGAAGTCTACAATTTTAAATTTTGACGAAGCCCCTAGAATCCGGAAGGCCGAATTGGGGCGCTATATATGCCTAGATCGGACAAAGCCGATTTATCGCCTAAAGCGGAAAATCTTTAAGGATTTTATTACCTCTCGAACAGCGACCAGCTCTCGCCACATCATGCCGGTTAGTTTTCGGCTTTCTCTACTGAGGTGCTCGTCTGGAAGAACCAGGACACAATCGCAGTAGTTCTCCCTGCGCTACCTTAGCCGATATAACGGAACGTAAGGCACCAAAACAAGGGAGCTGGGCTATCCCAATTGTAGACCCAAGACATGATTCGGAGCTGATGCATATAATGCTATAAGTTCGGGGTGCCGCACCATTTAAAGTGTTCGGACTTTTCTTGCCATACTTCGGGGCGCCATCAGAAGCCCCTGGAAAACTGGCCGTACCAAGATGTACGGATGCAATACCAAATAAACATTTATAAGAGAAAAATACTCAAACAAGGATAATAAGTTGTCGCTATATATAATCCCCCATTGACGAAAAAAAAGTTTAAGCATATGTTTACAATGGATGCATTAGGCAGAGATAAAAATAGGACTATTTGACATGTCCTATCCAGGGGCAAGCCGTGTGCGGATAGATGAAGCAGGTATAATGATCGTAAATAGATTCCACCTGGGTATTTCCTTCTGCGCACAACGTCCGTTGCCTCCTTGGGTGTCTCTTCCATACGAGTCCGGCGATTCGACTCTTCTGAGGATGCTGCACTAACACAGTGTCCTGAAAGGTAAAAAGGAAAAGAGTATGAAGGTATTTAGCGGTTACCCGCATTATCGACTGAGTCGTTGATGCGCCTCCGCCTATGCCCAAGGTATCTTGAGTGCGTAATTGTGTACGCGTGGCACGAATGCTGCTTTGGAGGGGCTTGAGAAGAGGCCGAATTGCTAATCACGATCTTGACATTCGTGTTGATCCTGTTGCGGGGTGCTCCGGACTCGTTTGACAGCGCTCGAAGTTGTCGCTGGATTGGTTTGTCGGAGGAGGCCGCATTGTACTTCTGCCGCGAGGGCTACCGTATGCTCTTATGTTCTAGGGAGCGGTCCATATTTCCGTTGACTGTGATGACCCCGCGCGGTCCCGACATCTTGAGCTTGAGATATGCATAGTGTGGCACCGCATTGAATCTTGTGAATGCGGTTCGCCCGAGCAGTGCGTGGTAGCCACCGCGGAAAGGGACAATGTCGAAGATCAGCTCTTCACTCCTGAAGTTTTCTGGGGATCCGAAGACCACTTCCAATGTTATAGAACCCGTGCAGCGGGCCTCTACTCTAGGAATAACACCTTTAAAGGTGGTTTTGGTGGGCTTGATCCTTGAAGGATCAATGCCCATCTTGCGCACTGTGTCCTGATAAAGCAGGTTCAGGCTGCTGCCGCTGTCCATAAGGACACGCGTGAGGTGGAATCCGTCGATGATTGGGTCTAAGACCAATGCGGCTGAGCCGCCATGACGGATGCTGGTAGGGTGATCCCTACGGTCAAAGGTGATCGGACAAGCTGACCATGGGTTGAACTTGGGGGCGACTGGCTCCATCGCATAGACGTCCCGTAGTGCCCGCTTCCATTCCCGCTTGGGGATGTGAGTGGCATAGATCATATTGACCGTTTTCACCTGGGGGGGAATTTCTACTACCCCCCTCCCCCGTATTCGGACGCCGGGGCTCATCGTCATCGTCGTTGTGCAGCCCCTTGTCCTTGTTTTCGGCGTTTATCTTGCCGGCCTGTTTGAACACCCAGCAGTCTCTATTGGTGTGGTTGGCTGGTTTGTCCGGTGTGCCATGAATTTGGCACGAGCGCTCTAATATGCGGTCTGGACTGGACGGTCCCTGATTATTTCTTTTGAACGGCTTTTTCCGCTGTCTGGATTTAGGTCCGCTGAATCCGGCGTTGACTACCGTGTCTTCCGTGCTGTCGCCGTTGTTCCGTCTCTTATGTCTGTTGCGCCGTGGCTTGCCGTTAGCATCGCGGCCGTCCGAAGTGCCGGAATGTAGCGTGGTGCCGCTACGAGCCAACCAGCTATCCTCACCCGCACAAAAACGGGTCATTAGGGTTGTGAGAGCTGCCATAGACTTGGGTTTTTCCTGGCCGAGGTGTCGAGCGAGCCACTCGTCATGGATATTATGCTTAAAAGTCGCTAGGGCTTCGGCATCCGGACAGTCGACTATTTGGTTCTTTTTAGTGAGGAACCGAGTCCAGAATTTCTGGGCTGACTCTCCGGGCTGTTGAGTAATGTGGCTCAGGTCATCAGCGTCTGGTGGTCGCACATATGTGCCCTGGAAGTTGTCAAGGAATGCATCTTCCAGGTTATTTAACCAGTGCCGGGCTGGTCCTTTGAGCTTAAGGGGGAGATACTTGATGGCGTGTAGATCATCTCCGCGGGCCATGTGAATGTGGAGAAGGAAATCTTTGATCCATACTGTGGGGTTTGTTGTGCCATCGTATGATTCGATGTTTACGGGTTTGAACCCTTCTGGGAATTCATGATCCATTACTTCGTCCGTGAAGCAGAGGGGGTGTGCGGCGCCTCTGTGCCGGGCTATGTGGCTACGCAGGTCGGATTGGTCTGGGTTGCTATGTTCGGCCCGACCGGATTTGTTGATGATATATCCGGCGTGACGGTCGTCATCGCGCGCTGGGGCACGCCTCCTCAATCCGTAGACCGATCTTGGCTGTCCTGCTTTATTGTCCAGAATATCTTGCAGGTCGTGCCTGTTGCCTTGAGCCGTAGTGTATCGGCGTGGGGGTGCAGGCTGGTATCCGGGCTGGTATCCCGTTTTATCCCGGCCACGGGGTGGCCGGTCAGCCGTTTGGCATTCGAGTCCATATTCCTCGGCTGCCAGGACTTCAGTCCATCTATCTGTGAGCAGGTCTTGATCAGCTTGTAGTTGCTGCTGCTTCTTCTTCAGGCTCCTCGCAGTGGCTATAAGCCTACGCTTGAAGCGCTCCTGTTCCATGGGATCCTCAGGTACGCCGAATTCGTCGTCGCCGAGGCTGATCTCGTCTTTGGAGGGGGGCATGTAGTTGTCCTCCTCTGGGTATGCGTTTGTCGCCTGTTCTTCTGGGCTGACCTGCTCATCTTCCTGGTCGGCCTGCTCAAAGGCGGGCTGATCAGGGTCATAGTCTTCTTCGGTGCCATCCGGATTATTTTCGCCTCCGGGGCCGGTGTTGCTATGGCGGAGCTTGGAGCGGCGCCGACGACGCCCATTCTTTGACTTTCTTCCCGAGGGGTTGTCCTCCGTTGCCTCATCGCCATTAGTTTACTTCGGAGTGTCCACCATATATATATCATATGAGGAGGTGGCCGTCCACCGCCCGGTGCGCGGTGGCTCCTGTGATTCTCCTACATCGTCGTCCATACCATCGATGTCTTCATAGTCAAAGTCAAGCACGTCGGTTAGATCATCGATTGTGGCAATGAAGTGGGTGGTGGGTGGGCAACGAATTCCATCGTTGTCTGCTTGCCACTCGAGCCGGACATAGTTCGGCGCAGAGTCTCCTGACAAGGAGAGAGACTTCAATAAGTCCAGCATGTCGCTAAAGGGCGAGTGCTGAAAAAACGTCCACCGCGGTGAACTCCATCACCGGAGCCCAACCAGGATCGGCGGGCTCGGGGGAGCACGGACTGGAACCTGCGTCCGGATATGAATCCGGGGGTCCAGAGTCACAGGTTCCCTCAGAGGTGAGACCTGTGTTCGGCTCCATCGCCGATGAAGGTACGACCTGTGGGGCGGGGTCCAGCCCTCCGTCCTTAGGCAAAGCAACCTGTCTCGGATTTATATCCGAGGCTTCTGCCGGGACGATATCCCGAGCGACGTCTGACAGCAGGTCTAAGCCGTGCTCATCGCGACTGTTCGGCGATTCTACCGCCGACCCGAATCCGTCGAAGATCAAGTCTCCGCGGATATCCGCCGTGTAGTTCAGGTTTCCGAACCTTATTTGATGGCCGAGGGCATAGCTATCGATCTGCTCCAAGTGGCCAAGTGAATTGGCCCGCAGCGCGAAGCCGCCGAACACGAAGATCTGTCCGGGGAGGAAAGTCTCACCCTGGACAGCGTCGTTAATGACGATTGAAGGAGCCATCGAGCCTGATGGCGACGTCACAAAGGAACTCTCCATGAAAGCACCAATGTCGGTGTCAAAACCAGCGGATCTCGGGTAGGGGGTCCTGATCTGTGCGTCAAGGCTGATGGTAACAAGAAGTAAGGGACACAGATGTTTACCCAGGTTCAGGCCCTCTCGATGGAGGTAAAACCCTACTTCCTGCTTGATTAATATTGATGATATGGGTAGTACAAGAGTAGATATACCACGAGATCATAGAGGCTAAACCCTAGGAGCTAGCCTATGATGGTATGAATGTAATTTTGATCGGCCTTCTAAGGACCAACCTCTCCGGATTATATAGACACCAAAGAGGGCTAGGGTTTACATGGAGTCGGTTACAAGGAAGGAAATATAACATCCGGATCGCCAAGCTTGCCTTCCACGCCAAGGAAAGTCCCATCCGGACACGGGCCGAAGTCTTGAGTCTTGTATCTCCACGCTTCAATAGTCCGGACGTTGTACACAGTCCGACAGTCCAGATACCCCCTAATCCAGGATCCCTCAGTGCATGAAGGAGGCCCATTCCCATTGCTTTATTGATTACTGATTGGAGAAGGTCAGCAGCTATGACAAACAACAGAGGTGATAGAGGATCTCCCTGTGGTACTCCCCTTCTACAGTAAATCTTCTTACCAGGTACTCCATTCAGCATTACAACAGTTGAAGTAGAGTTAAAGATCATTTCTATACATGAGATCCACTTATTGCCAAATCCTTTAGCTCTGAGAATGTCTATAATTGCTTGATGTTCAATGGTATCAAATGCTTTTTCAAAGTCTAATTTTAGCACAAGCAATTCTTCTCTGCATTTGTAACAATGGTGAATGTATTCATAGGACCACCCCAAGCAATCTTGAATAACCCCGCCCTTAAGAAATCCATATTGGTTAATGTGGATCATTTGCAAAATAACCTTTTGCAATCTATTTGCTAATAACTTAGTGATGATCTTTAGCACCCCATTAAGTAAAGAAATAGGTCTAAAATCACTAGGGGTGAGAGGAGCAGAGTTCTTGGGGATGAGGGTGATATATGAGGTGTTGATGCTCTCAAGAGAAATTTTACCTTCATGGAAGGCATGCACCAAGTTTCTTACATCAGCTCCAATAATGTCCCAGCAAGCTTTTAAAAACTCATTGTTGAAGCCATCTGGCCCAGGGAATTTATCAGTAGGCAAGTCCTTAACCACATTATTTATTTCCTCATCTGAAAATGGCTGTTCAATGTCCTTGAAGATATCTGGGTTGATCTGGTTGGAAAGAAGGTTTTGCAAATCAAAATGCATAGTATGTCCCTCAAATTTTTCCTAGTCTCTGTTTGAAGGATTCCCAAAGTAAGCCAGCCTTTCCATCATGATCCGTGATTTCAATTTGATCCTCATTAAGGAGCATATCAACCTTATTATGCCTGTAGTTAATGGAAGCTCTTGTGTGGAAAAACTTTGTATTTTCATCTCCAAAATTTACTCCTTTAACTTTTCCTCTATGTTTCCAATATATCTTATGGTTCTTCAAAATAGTCAGCAGGTGTTCTTTTAGCAAAGCTCTACAATTCCACTCTATGGTGTCCAATCTTCTAAATTCCTCAAAGAAGTCCAGGAGGAAACTGCACTCATTGATGTCTGCAATCTGCTTCTTAAGGCAAGTCAAACTCTTTGACCATAATTTTAAAGCCCTCCTTAGGTTTTTAAACTTAGCATTGATCAACTTGGCAGGATTTATGTATCCCACAGGAATGTCCCAAGCTGCTTTGACTATATCTTTAAAAGAGTTGTGCTTCAACCAGAAATTCTCAAATCTGAACACTTTTGCTTTTGGAATAGAGGTTCCCACTTTAATCAAACATGGCAGGTGGTCAGAAATAGGTCTTGCAAGTGGAAGAGCTATGGAATCTGGGTATGAAGTCATCCAGGAAGCAGAAGTGAAGAACCAGTCAAGCTTTTCTAATAGAGGGTTTTCCTGCATGTTACTCCAGCTGAATTGTCTGCCTTTTAAGGGTAGTTCAAGCAAACCTAAGTTACTAATAGCTTCATTAAAGAGGAGCAATTGATTGACATCTCCCCCTGGTTTGTTCCTGTCACTTGGGGATCTGATAAAATTGAAGTCACCCATCACTATCCAATCCACATCAGGGGGAATTTGGATGTTACTAAACCACTGCAGAAATTCAGCTTTGTCTTCCTGGTTACTGGGACCATAGATGTTTGTCAAAACCCAAGACTGGTTGGAGATGTTACAAGTGAATTTCATTGAGAGAGAAAACTTGTTTTGGAATAGTACTTCTCCATGAAAAAGAGAGCCAACCCAGATTATAATAATACCTCCAGAAGCCCCAACAGAAGGAAGGTACTCAAATTTATTAAATCTGTGTAGGCAGAAGTTATGAACATAAGACAAGTCAAACCCCTCTCTTTTGGTCTCCTGTAAACATATGATCCCAGCTGCACTTTCTTCTATTTTTTGCTTTAAAGCTAGCCACTTGGCTTCTGCATTTATGCCTCTAATGTTCCAATTTAACATGTTCCAAGATCTCTTATTATTCATTATGTAACTTGGTTGTTATTAAACTGCTATCAAAGACCAGCCTTTGACAGACCACAACATAGCAACCACAGAACCTGAATTTATATTGGGTGCAACAGAGAACTTGCAAAGATCCAGGTGCTCAATTTAGCATCATACAAGTCTTCCAGAAGTGCAAATTATTACAGCAAAAGCCAGATAGACTGCCTGGAAAGGTGCCAAGCATACACATAACAAAATGCCTCAGGCAGTACATATAGCTCAATATCTGAGAAACTAACTTAGAAACATTCTCCCCGTGGACCCTGGCTTTCCAGCCATAATGTATATATGATTTACTAATCATTCTGCACTAGGGTTGGAGTTGTTGTTCTCCTTGGCCTTGGAATTCATGGCCTCCCCATCAGACTCCTTGCTTTTAGCCCTTTTGGCCATGTTCTCTTGCAAATCCTGTCCAGCCACCTTGCAAAAAGATGATGTGAGATTTTTAACTACTTTACTTTGCAAAACTGGAGGAGCAGCATTGCAAGGAAGACATGATTTTCCTATGCAAGAATTTCTTCTGAAACGTTTGTTTTCCTCTCTAATTCTTCCACTTCTTCTTACCTGGGTTTCAACTAGGGGTCCTTTTCCCCTCCTTTTCTTGGAGATTGCCTCCCCAGCTGGTAAGAGAATCACATTAGTTGGAGAAACTATTTTTAGAGGACTGCTTGCTCCAGAAGAAGAGTGAGCTGCTGGGCTACATCCAGCATTTTCTTTATTAAAACCAGTAGGTGATTGCAACTTGCATACTGGGGCCTGGGAGACAGAGCACTTATCAGGGATACAAAAAGTCATAGAATCTTCCTCTTTGCAGTTCTCAATCAAAATTTGCCATAAGGGGGATTTCAAAAGATGCAAGGTCCAATCAAATTTATCTGGTGTCAGAAGCAAGTGCAGAATGAAATTAAACCAACTTACTGGAATATCTGAAGAGAAGGAACTTGCCACCTGTGTGGGAGAAGGTGCAAAATGTTTCCCCCAGAGCTCAATGCCTTCCTCAGACATAAGATGGGCACCATCAATAACAGAAAAAGCATGTTGTGAGGCCAACTGAAACATTTCTTATGGACTGATCAAGGAATCTGAAGAAATATCCAAATTAACATTAGTTATACCTGCAGAAGGACCAGCACTTTCCTTAATAGAGCTCAATGGATCCTCATTAACTGCTGACACTTCTTTGAGAATGCTATGATCTGTAGCAAGTTGTGGGTCATCTGAAGATTGTTGCACTGCAACTGCACCAATGGCTTCAACAACTTCTGGCACCTGAATTTGCAGAGCCTCCTGTTGGATGAGGCCAGTGTCATTCTGAAACTCATTAACAATGTTCAGACCAGGAGCTGCAGCATCAAGCTGAACCATTTGATCAGCAGCACCCACTTGTTGATCCTCAGGTGCAATGAATTCACCCTCCTCCACCTCATTTTGAGCATCAGATGGATAAGCTTGTAGTAAATTGTGAAGACCAACCCCTAGAGGGGCCTCAATATTTCCCAAAGCCACTTATTAACCTTCTGGTTCAGAATATTATGTCCACCATTATGTGAGGACAAACCTTCAGACAAAGAAATTGTTGTGGTAATGCTGTTGCTGGGCATAACTTCATTTCCATCAAGCTGAACTTCTTCTTGCTGCTGCTATTGTATTATATCCATAGGCTGTGCTGCTGGCTGAGGAAAAGCCCAATGTCCCTGCTCATCCCACTCTTCCCACTCAGCATTGTCTACAGGAGCATTGTTTAGCTGCAAGTTATGAAATCCTGGAAAATCATTAGCATTCTGAGGAATGGGATGTGGATCAACTCCAGGAGGAGGGAATGGATCCTCATATGCAGGCCCACCACCCTGCATTTCCTCCAGCAAGACCTCAACAAAACTAGTTAGAGATCCTTCTTCAAAGTTCTCTCCTTCAGACCAATGTATACTCTTTGGAATTTCAATGAGGTCTGTGACTCTTGCCTTGACCAGGATCTTGCCCTTTAGAGCATCTTCCTTCTCCCAATGAATGATTCTTCCAAATTTTGCTATTGCAGTGGCAATATCTTCAGTGTTATAGTGGTCGAAAGGAACCCCAACAATCAGAAGCCAGCACACCCGGTTAAACTGCACTCTCCTCTAGTTTCTGCCCTCGTTGTGCTTAGTAAATGTGATGAAAACGTCCCCAAAAGCATGAGGGTTGTCTCTAAACCATCCTATCCCTGTCACGGATGTGCCTAAACAGAACATATGCCTCCCCAAATGGGCAAGGCTGAATCTCTCAAAAACCAACTTGAGCATCTGGATCATTTTGCAGAAAATCTTCCAAAACATCACGGTCGTTGGGGAAGTGTACCTCATCTGGAAGTGGTTGGATGGTGGTGATGGCCCAATCCTCATGGCGACGCGGCCGAGGAGGAAGAACCACCCTGGTAACTCCAGTTCTTCCCTCAATCTGCTGAATCTGGAACCCGTGCGGTACAAACGACTGAGGATCGATGGGAATGTTTGCCATAATGGCCTCTGCAGAAGAGTGGAGCTGGGAGTCTGACAACAATGACGGAGAGGTTGAACGAGCTTGCACAGAAAGGGAAGTAGGAGTGGAATGCGAGTAGTCTGTCTGCGGTCTTGGTTGAAAATTTAGGAAATGCCCCAAGTCCAGCTCCCTAAATGAGGCAACCAATCTTGTCTCCTGGGCCGACCCAATGTGCCTGAACCAGTCAGAAACAACCCCCTCGGACCAAGCCTCGGCTGGTGGGCAACTGAAGGTTGCTACTGGGATAAAAGGCCACAACACAATAAGCCCTGGCTTAGGACAGAAGTGCGCCAGGTGACCGACATCACCACATGCTAAGCATGCATGTTCAAAATAACATGCGCTATTATCTGACTCCGAAATGCGCTCCCAATCCTCATTAATGGACCCATTAACTAATGTAGTAAAATTCTCAATTGAAGGCTGACTTGAATCACGCCCCGTAGCAACTGCACCGGATAACCGTTGGAAAACCGACCTATGATCCCTCACCGGAGTTGCACTCCGATGATTGCCGGAGCAATGAACAATGGCTTTTCCCTTATGACCAACAACAGTCCACTCAACATCCAACTCTTTGTAAAACAGTAATTCCTCATGACACCAGTTAGGACTTCCATTACCCCAAAGACCAAAGACCATCTCAAAATCTTTCTCAACCACTTTCCCCGCATTGTAAATGTGAAAACCCACTGATTTAGAAGCAATGAAGAACTTGAAAGAACGGTCCTTAAGAGTGGAGGCCCTAAAACCTTGAGGATAACCTCCAAACATGGATTGAAGAGCAATACTAACCGTGTGTGTACCCAACTTGAATGTAGCCCGACAGAATGACATGACCAAGATGAATTCCTTTTGCCGAAAACCAGGAGAGAAGACCACAGGGTGCCCAAATGTGCTCCTCATGGTGGCTTGAAACTTCTTGCCCCTCTCAAAGTTGAGAAAAAAAGGTGCCATTGCTCCACAGAGAAACGTGGATGAGGCAAGGAAACAAGGTGGTCGCCGGGGCCGGAGTGGCCACCGGCGAGGGAGGAGGTGGCCGCTGGGGCCGGAGTGGCCACTGGCGAGGCAATCCCCTAGAGGGGCCTAGGAGAGCCTAGGAGAGGAGAGGAGAGGAAGTTGCGAGTAAGTAGAGATACTTTGACTACACACAAAACTTATAGAACAGAACCCCGATAATCAGCCACCTAGTATGGCGTATAACTGGTGGTGAAGCCTGGAGTTCGGCAAAGAGGTCGGGGAAGTTGTTGTGGCACCAACTACCACCCACCACTTTGCGTAGGCAAGTCCATAGGATTTGCGCGGACACGCGGGAGAAGAAAATGTGGTTCGAATCTCCTTCTGTCCCATAGAGCGGACACATCCCATCTCCCGGGCCATTCCACTTGAGCACATCCACACCGGGAGGGACCCGGCCTCAGATCCATTGCCACAGGAAGATCCGAATCTTCCGCGAAAGTTGGATCGACCAAATCACCACGAGAGGCCTAGGTCCGGGTGTGGTCGCCATGGCCTGGTACAGGGATTTAGTGGAGAAGCTACCCGACGCTCTAGATGCCACGAGACGCGGTCGCTCGCCTGCTCCACGTCTGGCTCGTGTAAGGGGATGCATGCTAGAAGGTCCTGCCAGGCGAGGATCGGAGGTCCCAGAGCCCAGACGGCCGCCGGAACGCGAGCCGCCCTAAGTCAAATAGGGGCCACCTCGACAGAGATCCTAGGTTCGACCATGATGGCGAATAGGTCCTGGAAACAGGCTGGGAAAGGGCGGTCCCCGGCTCACTGGTCGAACCAGAACAGGGTGGATGCTCCAAACCCCACCGTGATGGAGGTCCTGATGAGAAGGACCGGGAGCAACTGTATGATGGATTGCCAAAACTGGGAGCCGCCAGACCGCTGACAGAAGGCGGACGGTTGGCCACGCAGGTATTTATTCTAAATGATGTGTAGCCAAAGGCCCCCCTCCCCATCACAATCCGCCATAGCCAGCGGGTCAGCAAGGCAATGTTCATGCGCTTGGATGACATGATCCCGAGCTCGCCGGGTAGATTCTCAACTAAATCCAGAAGTAGCTTGGGCTGGATTACCATCAGACGGATTCAGTTGAATCCAGAAGTGTCCAAAAGTAAAAGACAAAGGGAAATAGCGAGTTCAGGGCAGTCCAGGGAAATCCACTGCACTCGCTCGAGTCAAAACGACCACCATGGGTCCAAAACCCTGGACCACCGCTAACACGTTGGTTACGCAAAATCTACCACGGTAATCTACATATTACTAGTTCGAGCAGCCTACGCAGAGGCAAAAGGAGAGCAAATTCAACGCAACAAGATAACAGAAGATCACATCTCCGGCCAGAATGGCATCGAGAGTGTGTCGAGGCTTCACTCCAGGGCGGCATCCGAGCAGGCCAACGCGGAAATCCTCATCATACTCTTAGCGTTTTCCTTCAGTAGAGTTGCGCCTCGTTCCAGGTCTGTTCGATCCCCTCCCTTTGGTAGCCCTGCCCAATAAGATAAATGAACGCTTGCTGCAAAGGCAATCTCAAAAGGAGATGCAAGTTTCTTAAACTTGAAGGTGGATCGGTTTCTGCAATTCCAGATGGCCTAGCACACGGCTACCAATCCAGTGGTATAGAAGCGTTCCCCTTCAGGCAAGTAAGCATCGCACTAGGAGTAAAATTGGCAAAGGTTGTTTGGGCACACGTCAGTACCCAATACAGAATCCATCATACGCCAAGCATTCCTCGCACTCGGGCATAAGATGAACAAGTGCAAGTAAGTTTCTGTGCAGTTGCAAAAAGAGCATCGAGGGTTACCAGACCAGTTTCTACGTTTCACCACATCTCTAGTGAGCACTGCATTCCTATATGGTTTTGTAGGGATAATGTTCTTTAGCATTGATATTTTGAAAGACTTGATTGATTGTTGCTATGCCTTATTATTATTGTTTTTATGTCAAATTATAGACTATTGCTTTGAATTATTCGGATCTTATTATTCATGCCACAAAAGAGAGATTACATGATGAACATGATAGGTAGCTTTCCACATCGAAAATTATGTTTTTATCATTTAACTACTCGAGGACGAGCGGGAATTAAGCTTGGGGATGCTTGATACGTCTCCGACGTATCTATAATTTTTATTGTTCCATGCTATTATAGTATCAATCTTGGATGTTTATTATGCAATTATATTTTTTGGGGACTAACCTAGTGCCCAGTGCTAGTTGTTTTTTGCTTGTTTTTGGTTTTTTCAGGAAATCAATATCAAACAGATTCCAAACGAAGAGAAAACTTTGAATTAATTTTTTCTGGACCAGAAGAGACACTAGAAAGTTCGGGAGAAGACATGACGAGCCACGAGGGAGCGACAAGCTCGGGAGACGCGCCCCCCAGGCTTGTGGGCCCCTTATGGCACCTCTTGACCTAATTCCGCCTTGATAAATTCTCAAATATTCCAATGACATTAGAGAGCCACTCAAAATACTTTTTCACCACGACAAGTTTTTGTTCTCGCGAGATCCCATCTAGACGCCTTCCCCGGCACTCTACCGGAGAGGGAATCGACCATGGAGGGGCTCTACATCAACCTTGTTGCCCTTCCGATGATGTGTGAGTAGTTTATCACGGACCTACGGGTCCACGGCTAGTAGCTAGATGGCATCATCTCTCTCTTTGATCTTCAATATAATGTTCTCCTCGATGTTCTTGGAGATCTATTCGATGTAATCAATTTTTGCGGTGTGTTTGTTGGGATCTGAGGAATTGTGAGTTTATGATCAGATTATCCATGAATATTATTCGAGTCTTCTCTGAACTCTCTTATGCATGATTATTATAACTTTGTATTTCTCTCTAATCTATTGATTTGGTTTGGCCAACTAGATTGATTTTTCTTGCAATGGGAGATGTGCTTTGTGATGGGTTCAATCTTGTGCTATTCTATATCCCAGTGACAGAAGGGGACAAGACACATATTTGTATTGTTGCCATTAAGGATAAAAATCATGGGGTTTATTCATGCGTGAGTTTAGTTTGTCTACATCATGTCATCTTGCTTAAGGCGTTACTCCATTCTTTATGAAATTAATACTCTATATGCATGTTGGATAGTGGTTGATGTGTGGAGTAATAGTATTAGATGCAGGTAGGAGTTAGTCTACTTGTCTCGGACATGATGCCTATATACATGATCATTTCCTTGGATATCATCATGATTATTCGCTTTTCTATCAATTTCCACAGTAATTTGTTTACCCACCGTATGCTATTTTCAAGAGAGAAGCCTCTAGTGAAAAGTATGGCCCTTGGTTCTTATTTTTATCATATATTAAAATATAAAAATACCTTGATGCAATTTTCTTTACTTTACTTTATTTTGTTTTGTATTTTATTTATCTATCTATCACTATGAGATTTGATCCTTGCAATTAACTGCCGAGGGATTGTCCACCCCTTGTTTACGTTGGGTGCAAGTAGTTGTTATTTTGTGTGTAGATACTGCTAAAAAGGTTTTGCGTGGTTCTCCTACTGGATTGATAACCTTGGTTCTTAACTGAGGGAAATTCTTATCTATACTGTAATGCATCATCCTCTCCTCTTCGAGGAAATCCCAACGCAGCTCACAAGTAGCAGGAAGAATTTCTGGCACCGTTGTCAAGGAAACATCAACAACATCTATATTGTACCATCGCATAAACTTTCATCTCCTTGCATTTACATTATATGTCATTTGCCTCTCATTTTCATCTCCCCACTTGTAAAACATTTTCACAAAAATACAAAAATATTTTTCATTTGCCTTTTTTGTGTTTGCTTCTTTGCTTGCTTGTTATCTTGTTTGCCATGTCGCGATGTCTCGAGAAAATTATCATGATATTTCCTATCATAAAAAGATGGCGAAATCAAGCAAAATACTAAGGACTTCAGGTTTACGCAATCTGAGCACAACAAATTTTTTACTGAAGAACTTAAAGAGCATTCTACCTTGTTAGATTCTATTGCAAAACTACTCAATGATGTTAGTAAAGAAGTTGGTAATCTTCAATCTCAGTTTGCTCTTACCAAAAATTTGCTAGGGGAAATTTCTGATGCACAAACTACACTAGTAAACCAAATGGCAACTAAGCCGGAATCCCGTGTGCATCACAATAATGATGAAGATATTAAAATGATCGGTGTTACACTCATTGCATCTTTATTTATGATATTAAACTTGATGAAAAGGGGACTGAAGAAGATTCAACTTTAGCTAGAAGGCGTCCCCCTAATGTGGAGGGTGAAAATCTTAATGAAAATTTTGATAAAAGTGGGTTTGGAGAGGTAAAAACTTTAAATAGTGATGTGCTACCTCTTGAGCACTGCGTTGGATTTCCCCGAAGAGGAGAGGATGATGCAGCAACGTAGCGTAAGTATTTCCCTCATTTTTTGAGAACCAAGGTATCAATCCAGTAGGAGACCACATACAAGTCCATCGTACCTACACAAAACGATAGCTCCTCGCAACCAACGCGATTAGGGGTTGTCAATCCCTTCACGGTCACTTACGAGAGTGAGATCTGATAGAGATGATAAATAATATTTTTGGTATTTTTGGTATATAGATGCAAAGTGAAAAGTAAAAGGCAAAGTAAAAACAAAGCAAGTAATAAAGTAATGGAGATTGATATGATGAGAATAGACCCGGGGGCCATAGGTTTCACTAGTGGCTTCTCTCAAGAGCATAGATATTCTACGGTGGGTGAACAAATTACTGTTGATCAATTGACAAAATTGAGCATAGTTATGAGTATATCTAGGTATGATCATGTATATAGGCATCACGTCCGAGACAAGTAGATCCAAACGATTCTGCATCTACTACTATTACTCCACTCATCGACCGCTATCCAGCATGCATCTAGAGTATTAAGTTAAAAACAGAGTAACGCCTTAAGCAAGATGACACGATGTAGAGGGATAAATTCATGCAATATGATAAAAAAACCATCTTGTTATCCTTGATGGCAACAATACAATACATGCCTTGCAGCCCCTTCTGTCATTGGGAAAGGACACCGCAAGATTGAACCCAAAGCTAAGCACTTCTCCCATTGCAAGAACTACCAATCTAGTTGGCCAAACCAAAAGGATAATTCGAAGAGACTTGCAAAGATAACTCAATCATACATAAAAGAATTCAGAGAAGATTCAAATATTGTTCATAGATAAACTGGATCATAAACCCACATTCATCGGTCTCAAGAAACACACCGCAAAAAGAAGATTACATCGAATAGATCTCCACGAGAGAGGGGGAGAACATTGTATTGAGATCCAAAAAGAGAGAAGAAGCCATCTAGCTACTAGCTATGGACCCGAAGGTCTGAAGTAAACTACTCACACTTCATCAGAGGGGCTATGGTGTTGATGTAGAAGCCCTCCGTGGTGGATGCCCCCTCCGGCGGAGCTTCGGAATAGGCCCCAAGATGGGATCTCGTGGATAGAGAAGGTTGCAGTGGTGGAATTAGGTTTTTGGCTCCCCGTCTGATCGTTTGGGGATACATAGGTATATATAGGAGGAAGGAGTACGTCGGTGGAGCAACAGGGGGGCCACGGGGTAGGGGGGCGCGCCCTAGGGGGGTGCGCCCCCACCCTCGTGACCGTCTTTGTTACATCTTGGAGTAGGGTCCTAGTCTCCTGGATCACGTTCGGTGAGAAAATCACGTTCCCAAAGGTTTCATTCCATTTGGACTCCGTTTGATATTCCGTTTCTACGAAACACTGAAATAGGCAAAAAAACAGCAATTCTGGGCTGGGCCTCCGGTTAATAGGTTAGTCCCAAAAATAATATAAAAGTGGAAAATAAAGCCCAATATAGTCCAAAATAGTAGATAAAGTAGCATGGAGCAATAAAAAATTATAGATACGTTGGAGACGTATCAGGCATCCCCAAGCTTAATTCCTGCTCGTCCTCGAGTAGGTAAATGATAAAAAAAATTTGATGCGGAGTGGTACTTTGGCATAATTTCAATGTAAATCTTCTTAATTGTGATATGAATATTCAGATCCAAAAGATTCAAGACAAAAGTTCATATTGACATAAAAAGAATAATACTTCAAGCATACTAATCAAAGTAATCATGTCTTCTCAAAATAACATGGCAAAAGAAAGTTCATCCCTACAAAATCATATAGTTAGGCTATGCTTCATTTTCGTCACACAAAGATGTTCCCAACTTCTATACCCCTGATGACAAGCCAAGCAATTGTTTCATACTTAAATAATCTCAAACTTTTTCAACCTTCACGCAATACATGAGCGCGAGCCATGGATATAGCACTATGGGTGGAATAGAATATGGTGATGGGGATTGTGTGGAGAAGACAAAAAAGGAGAAAGTCTCACATTGACGAGGATAATCAACGGGCTATGGAGACGCCCATTAATTGATTTCAACATGAGGAGTAGGGATTGCCATGCAACGGATGCACTAGAGCTATGAATGCTCAACAGAAGAAAACTAGTGGGTGTGCATCCAACTCCCTTGCTCATGAAGACCTAGGGCATTTGAGGAAGCCCATCATAGGAATATACAAGCCAAGTTCTATAATGAAAAATTCCCACTAGTATTAAAAGACAACTTATGAGACTCACTACATGAAGAACAAGGTGCTACTGTGAAGCATAATATACGAGACTCACTACATGAAGAACAAGGTGCTACTTTGAAGCACAAGTGTGGAAAAAGAGATAGTAGCATTGCCCTTTTTTTTTCTTTTTTTCTTTTTCTTTTGGGCCTTGCTCTAACAATGATGATCTTCACACTTCTATTGATTACAACGTAAGGATTACAACTCGAAACTTAGAACAAGATATGACTCTATATGAATGCCTCCGGCGGTGTACCGGGATGGTGCAATGAATCAAGAGTGACATGTATGAAAAATAATGCATGGTGGCTTTGCCACAAATACGATGTCAACTACATGATCTGCAATGGCAATATGACAAAAGCAATGTATGTCATGATGAAGATGATGGAAGTTGCATGGCAATATATCTCGAAATGGCTATGGAAATGCCATGATAGGTAGGTATGGTGGCTATTTTGAGGAAGATATAAGGAGGTTTATGTGTGATAGAGCGTATCGTATCACGGGGTTTGGATGCACCGGTGAAGTTTGCACCAACTCTCAAGGTGAGAAAGGGCAATGCACGGTACCGAAGAAGCTAGCAAAAGGCGGAAAGGTGATAGTGCGTATGATCCATGGACTCAACATTAGTCAAAAGAACTCATCTACTTATTGCAAAAATTTAGAAGCCATCAAAAATCAAGTACTACGTGCATGCTCCTAGGGGGATAGATTGGTAGGAAAAGACCATCGCTCGTCCCCGACCGCCACTCATAAGGATGCACAAGCCAGGTACACTTCATGTTTCAAATTTGTTACACAACTTTAGCCATACGTGCATGCTACGGGACTTGCAAACTTCAACACAAGCATTTCTCAAATTCACAATTACCCAACTAGCACGACTTTGATATTATTACCTTCATATCTCAAAACAATTATCAAGCATCAAACTTATCTTAGTATTCAATTCACTCAAAAGAAGGTTTCACATATCTTGAACACCAAGTATATTAACATTAAGCAAATTACCATGCTATTAATGACTCTCAAAATAATCTAAGTGAAGCATGAGAGATCAATAGTTTCTTTAAAACAAATCCACCACCATGCTCTAAAAGATATAAGTGAAGTACTAGAGCAAAAATTATCACGCTCAAAAGATATAAGTGAAGTACTATGAGCAAAACTATCAAGCTCAAAAGATATAAGTGAAGCACATAGAGTATTCTAACAAATTCCAATTCATGTATGGCTCTCTCAAAAGGTGTGTACAACAAGGATTATTGTGGTAAACTAACAAGCAAAGACGCAAATAATACAAGACGCTCCAAGCAAAACACATATCATGTGGTGAATAAAAATATAGCTCCAAGTAAATTACCGATGGAAGTGGACGAAAGAGGGGATGCCTTCCGGGGCATCCCCAAGCTTTGACTTTTTGGTGTCCTTGGATTATCTTGGGGGTGCCATGGGCATCCCCAAGCTTAGCCTCTTGCCACTCCTTGTTCCATAATCCATCAAAAGAATTCACCCAAAACTTGAAAACTTCACAACACAAAACTCAATAGAAATCTCGTGAGCTCCGTTAGAGAAAGAAAACAAAAGACTACTTCAAAGTACTGTAATGAACTCATTCTTTATTTATATTGGTGTTAAACCTACTATATTCCAACTTCTCTATGGATTATAAACTATTTTATTAGCCATAGATTCATCAAAATAAGCAAACAACACACTCAAAACAGAATCTGTCAAAAACAGAACAGTCTGTAGCAATCTGTAACTAACGCAAACTTCTGGAACTCTAAAAATTCTACCAAAATAGGAAGTCCTGGCAATTTGTCTATTGAACAGCAGCAAAAAGAATCAACGCAAAAGCACGTTTCTGTGATTTACCAAAATTATATTCGTGCATGCAAAGTTTCTGTTTTTCAGCAGAATCAAATCAACTATCATCGTAGGTTATCCTATAGGTTCTACTTGGTACAAACACTAATTAAAAGATAAAACCACATCCAAACAAAAGCTAGATGGATTATTTATTCCTAAACAGAAGCAAAAAAAATAAATTGGGTTGCCTCCCAACAAGCGCTATCGTTTAACGCCCCTAGCTAGGCATAAAAGCAAGGATAGATCTAGGTATTGCCGCAGTAATAAGATAGATCGGTGAAACTCATTACATATTATCTACGTTCGGCAGCAAGTTTTCTTTGAGGCAAGCAAAAGTAATCAAAAGGGCTAAATTTAATAGGGCAAAAATCCCCAAGATCAATTTTAGGAGGTATAGGTTCCTCTTTTGGCCCTTCATAATGCACAACCAACTCATCATTATAAGCGTTCTTTTGACAGAACCTTGTGAGTCTATACTCAAGAGAGTATCCTAACTCATTATTTCGAATAGCCAAATCATCATTAAGTTCAGAGATTCTATCAATTAAAATGTTGGTTGGCACTTTTTTTCTAAGGTTTTCATTGAAAGCAACATAGTCAAGAGATTGAAAACGCATAATTTCTTCTTGATCAAAGAGGATAGATTCTATGGGAGGACAGCCGACGTCCACCCTATAATGCGCAAAGATCTCTTTGGCCTCTTTTATTATAAATCTGAATTCATGAGCCAAAAACATAGTAGCGGCACGCTTAACAGAAGAGTGTTTGATATTAGAAAATTCTAGGAAAATCCTTTGTATAGAAGGGTGCATATGCATAAATTGCCTTTCAAGTTCAACGATAAGCATGGCAATGGCGTCTGCAAGACTACTAGTTCTATGAAGAATAGAACTGCCCATAGAGGGCAAAGCACCGACACAAGTAAATAAATCTTGAATAACTCCTTTTCCAATAATATTACCACTACCGATTTGAAATCTTTTTGTATGATAGGTAGGGGATTCTTCAGCAGGAGCTTCAGAATTTTCCATGATATTATTATCGCCCATGTCAGCAATAATTTCCCCAATTTCAGACATAACGACAAGCAAGCAAACTAACACACGAGCAAACAAATGGACGAGGAAAAAGGCAACGAGAAAAAGAGGAGGAGATTGGGAAAGAGAGGGCGAATAAAACGGCAAGGGTGAAGTGGGGGAGAGGAAAACGAGAGGCAAATGGCAAATAATGTAATGCGAGAGATAGGGATTGTGATGGGTACTTGGTATGGTTGACTTGTTTGCGTGAGCCTCCTCGGCAACGGCGCCAGAAATTCTTCTTGCTACCTCTTGAGCACTACGTTGGATTTCCCCGAAGAGGAGAGGATGATGCAGCAAAGTAGCGTAAGTATTTCCCTCAGTTTTTGAGAACCAAGGTATCAATCCAGTAGGAGACCACGCACAAGTCCCTCGTACCTACACAAAACGATAGCTCCTCGCAACCAACGCGATTAGGGGTTGTCAATCCCTTCACGGTCACTTACGAGAGTGAGATCTGATAGAGATGATAAATAATATTTTTGGTATTTTTGGTATATAGATGCAAAGTGAAAAGTAAAAGGCAAAGTAAAAAACAAAGCAAGTAATAAAGTAATGGAGATTGATATGATGAGAATAGACCCGGGGGCCATAGGTTTCACTAGTGGCTTCTCTCAAGAGCATAGATATTCTACGGTGGGTGAACAAATTACTGTTGAGCAATTGACAAAATTGAGCATAGTTATGAGTATATCTAGGTATGATCATGTATATAGGCATCACGTCCGAGACAAGTAGATCCAAACGATTCTGCATCTACTACTATTACTCCACTCATCGACCGCTATCCAGCATGCATCTAGAGTATTAAGTTAAAAACAGAGTAACGCCTTAAGCAAGATGACATGATGTAGAGGGATAAATTCATGCAATATGATAAAAAACCCATCTTGTTATCCTCGATGGCAACAATACAATACGTGCCTTGCTGCCCCTTCTGTCACTGGGAAAGGACACCGTAAGATTGAACCCAAAGCTAAGCACTTCTCCCATTGCAAGAACTACCAATCTAGTTGGCCAAACCAAAAGGATAATTCGAAGAGACTTGCAAAGATAACTCAATCATACATAAAAGAATTCAGAGAAGATTCAAATATTGTTCATAGATAAACTGGATCATAAACCCACATTCATCGGTCTCAAGAAACACACCGCAAAAAGAAGATTACATCGAATAGATCTCCACGAGAGAGGGGGAGAACATTGTATTGAGATGCAAAAAGAGAGAAGAAGCCATCTAGTTACTAGCTATGGACCCGAAGGTCTAAAGTAAACTACTCACACTTCATCGAAGGGGTTATGGTGTGGATGTAGAAGCCCTCCGTGGTGGATGCCCCCTCCGGCGGAGCTCTCGGAACAGGCCCCAAGATGGTATCTCGTGGATACAGAAGGTTGCGGTGGTGGAATTAGGTTTTTGGCTCCCCGTTTGATCGTTTGGGGATATGTAGGTATATATAGGAGGAAGGAGTACGTTGGTGGAGCAACAGGGGGCCACAAGGCAGGGAGGCGCGCCCTAGGGGGGGGAGCCCCCACCCTCGTGATCGCCTCTGTTACATCTTGGAGTAGGGTCCAAGTCTCCTGGATCACGTTCGGTGAGAAAATCACATTCTCGAAGGTTTCATTCCGTTTGGACTCTGTTTGATATTCCGTTTCTTCGAAACACTGAAATAGGCAAAAAAAACCAACAATTCTGGGCTGGGCCTCCGGTTAATAGGTTAGTCCCAAAAATAATATAAAAGTGGAAAATAAAGCCCAATATAGTCCAAAACAGTATATAAAGTAGCATGGAGCAATCAAAAATTATAGATACGTTGGAGACGTATCATGATGTACCCACTCTTTTGGATTTCAAGATTTTAATTGATATAGTTGTTCTTTAATTTAGTGTATTTCCTTGTTGCAATCCATGCTAAATTCACCCAATGCTTATGGACAAAATAAGGCTTTTACTAAACATATCATAGAAGCGATGATGAAAGCTTTAGAAGAAAAGCTAGAATTGGAGGTTTCAATACCTAGAAAATTATGTGATTAGTGAGAACCTACCATTTAAGTTAAAAATAAAAATTATGAGTGCAATGCTTTATGTGATTTGGGTGCTGGCGTTTCCACAATACCAAAATCTCTATGTGACGTGCCAGGTTTTACCAATATGGATGAATGTTCTCTTAATTTGCACTTAGCGGATTCCACTATTAAGAAACCTTTGGTTAGAATAAACGATTTTCTTATTCTTGCAAATAAGAATTATGTGCACGTTGATTTCATTGTGCTTCATATTGATTGCAATCCCTCTTGTCCTGTAATATTTGGTAGGCCTTTCCTATGAACCACATGTGATGTTATTGACATGAAAGAAGGGAATATAAAATTTCAACTTCCATTAAAGAAGGATATGGAACACTTCCCTAGAAATATAATTAAGACACCATATGAATCTATTATGAGGGCCACCTACGAAATTAATTTGAAGGATGACAACACTTGAAACTATGCATTACGCCTAGCTAGGGGCATAAAACAATAGCGCTAGTTGGGAGGCAACCCGATAGTCATCTTAATTTTCTTGTTTCTTTTTCTGTTTTTTTGGTGTGCACACAATTATGTTAATGTTATGGTTGTGTTTTTGTGTTTAAATTAGTGTTTGTGCCAAGTAAGCCTTTGGGATAATTTGGATGATAATTGCTTTGATTATGTGCAAAAACAGAAACTTTTGCGTCTTGTAGAAGAATTGTTAAAATTTGCTGAAGCGAGATAAAATTCTGATTTTTTTACACATGATTAATATAAAAATTTACCATATTTTCCTAATTTTTAAGAATGTTTGGAGTTACATAAATATAGCCATTGTTCTAATTATTACAGACTGTTCTGTTTTTACAGATTTTGTTTTTGTTGCGTTGTTTGCTTGTTTTAATGAATATATGGATTGTATCGGGGGTTATAAGCCATGGTGAAGTTAGAATAAAGTAGGTATAACTCACTAATAAAATATGAATGGGTTTACAACAGTACCTAAAGTAGTGATTTGCTTTGTTATACTAACTGATCTCACAAAGGTTTTTGTTGAGTATTGTTGATACGTCTCCAACGTATCTATAATTTTTGATTGTTCCGTGCTATTATATTACCCCTTTTAGATGTTTATGGGCTTTATTTTACACCTTTATATAATTTTAGGGACTAACCTACTAACCGGAGGCCCAGCCCGTATTGCTGTTTTTTTGCCTATTTCAGTATTTCAAGAAAAGGAATATCAAACGGAGTCCAAACGGAATGAAACCTTCGGGAGCGTGATTTTTGGAACAACGTGATCCAGAGGACTTGGAGTGCAAGTCAAGAAGCAGCCGAGGCCTCCACGAGATAGGAGGGCGCGCCCCCTGTCTTGTGGGCCCCTCGGGCGGCCACCGACATACTTCTTCCTCCTATATAAGCCTACGCACCCCGAAAACATCTAGGGAGCCAACGAAACACAATTTCCACCGCCGTAACCTTTTGTATCCACGAGAACCCATATTGGAGCCTTCGCCGGTGCTCTGCCAGAGGGGGAATCGACCATGGAGGGCTTCTACATCAACATCCTTGCCCCTCCGATGAGTTGTGAGTAGTTTACATAGACCTTCGGGTCCATAGTTATTAGCTAGATGGCTTCTTCTCTCTTTTTGGATCTCAATACAATGTTCTCCCCCTCTCTTGTGGAGATCTATTCGATGTAAACTCTTTTTGCGGTGTGTTTGTCGAGATTCAATGAATTTTGGGTTTATGATCAAGTTTATCTATGAGAAATATTTGAATCTCCTCTGAATTCTTTTATGTATGATTGGGTTATCTTTGCAAGTCTCTTCGAATTATCAGTTTGGTTTGGCCTACTAGATTGATCTTTCCTGCCATGGGAGAAGTGCTTAGCTTTGGGTTCAATCTTGCGGTGTCCTTACCCAGTGACAGCAGGGGTTGCAAGGCACGTATTGTATTGTTGCCATCGAGGATAAAAAGATGGGGTTTATATCATATTGCATGAGTTTATCCCTCTACATCATGTCATCTTGCTTAAGGCGTTACTCTGTTCTTATGAACTTAATACTCTAGATGCAGGCAGGAGTCGGTCGATGTGTGGAGTAATAGTAGTAGATGCAGGCAGGAGTCGGTCTACTTGTTGCGGACGTGATGCCTATATATATGATCATGCCTAGATAATCTCATAATTATTCGCTTTTCTATCAATTGCTCGACAGTAATTTGTTCACTCACCATAATACTTATGCTATCTTGAGAGAAGCCACTAGTGAAACCTATGGCCCCCGGGTCTATCTCTTATCATATTTGCTTCCAATCTACTTTTATTTGCATCTTTACTTTTTGCATGTATATTACAAAATACCAAAAATATATTTATCTTATCATACTATCTCTATTAGATCTCACTTTCGCAAGTGGACGTGAAGGGATTGACAACCCCTTTATTATGTTGGTTGCGAGTTCTTTGTTTGTTTGTGTAGGTGTGTGGGACTTCTGAGGAGCCTCCTACTGGATTGATACCTTGGTTCTCAAAAACTGAGGGAAATACTTATGCTACTATTGATGCATCACCCTTTCCTCTTCAAGGAAAACCAACGCAAGCTCAAGACATAGCAAGAAGGATTTCTGGTTGCCGGGGAGGTCTTCACTCAAGTCAAGACATACCAAGTACCCATCACAAACTCATCTCCCTCGCATTTACATTATTTGCCATTTGCCTCTCATTTTCCTCTCCCCCACTTCACCCTTGCCGTTTTATTCGCCCTCCCTCTCCCAATCTCCTCCTCTCTCTTTTGCTTGTCCTTTTCCATTTGCTTGTGTGTTAGATCGGTTACCTTGTCGTTATGGCTAGTCCTTATATCCTTGTTATCACTCCTGAACATGAAATTTTTAATTTTAAGCAAAGGGAGGGAGAAAATTTAAAAGATGCTTGGCATAGAATTTGCAATGCTCAAAATAGATCTACTAGGAAGCTTTCTACTTCCGTTCTTCTCCGTAATTTTTATGTAGGCATCACTCCTTGGAATAGATGTGTTCTTGATACTGTTGCCGGAGGTGATTTCTTGAGTAGCCATACGTTTGATGCTTATACTGCTATGTTAGATTTGTTTGGCCTACCACCTCTTTTGGTTAATGGAATGGTTTTAACTTTAGAACATGTGATGCAACGACTTGATATTATTGAAAATAAAATGGCCACTTTTGAGTTGATTGAAAGTTTGGATAAAAAGATCCATAATCACATTACCCAATATGGATCTAGGGTTGCAGTTACTTTGAAAAGTCTTAAAGAGAAAGAACCTATAGTTAATGAAAAAATAAATCTAGATTCTGAAAGAATTGGTAAACTTGAGGATATCATTACCAATTTAGGTTTCGCTTTTCTTCCATGAAAAACACTCCAAAACCCCCTACCAAAACTACCAAGTTTATAAAAATAAGGGGGAATCTTCTAGTAAAGGAGACGCAGATCTCAAATCTATAAGTGTTCACCCCAATTGCCTCTCTATCGTTAAGGAACCTTTTGCTACAAACGAATTTCTTGATTTTTTTCCTAAAGGTTTAATCATTGCTAAAAAGGGAGAGACCCCTAAAGATTATAAGAGCTCTATTGAGGAATTGAATGCCAAAGATGGCACTACTTAGATCTATCTTCGCTTTTATGCCTAGCTAGGGGCGTTAAACGATAGCGCTAGTTGGGAGGCAACCCAATTTTTTTTTGTGTTTTTTGGTTTTTGTTCCTGTTTAGTAATAAATCTTGCATCTACCTTCTGTTTAGATATGTTTTTATCTTTTAATTAGTGTTTGTACCAAGTAGAACCTATAGGATAACCTATGATGACAGTTGATTTGATTCTGCTGAAAAACAGAAACTTTGCGCGCACGAATTTAGTTTTGTTAAATCACAGAAACGTTGATTTTGCATTGATTTTTTGCTTCTGATCAATAGACAAATTTTCCAGGACTTCCTATTTTGGTAGGATTTTTCGAGTTCAGAAGTTTGCGTTAGTTACAGATTTCTACAGACTGTTCTGTTTTTGACAGATTCTGTTTTTCGTGTGTTGTTTGCTTATTTTGATGCATCTATGGCTAGTAAAATAGTTTATAAACCATAGAGAAGTTGGAATATAGTAGGTTTAACACCAAAAAAAAATAAAGAATGAGTTCATTACAGTACCTTATGTGGTGGTTTTGTTTTCTTTCACTGACGGAGCTTATAAGATTTCCTGTTGAGTTTTGTGTTGTGAAGTTTTCAAGTTTTGGGTAATGCTTTTATGGACTATGGAATAAGGAGTGGCAAGAGCCTAAGCTTGGGAATGCCCATGGCACCCCAAGATATTTAAGGATAGCCAAAAGCCTAAGCTTGGGGATGTCCCGGGAAGGCATCCCCTCTTTCGTCTTCGTTCATTGGTAACTTTACTTGGAGCTATATTTTTATTCACCTCATGATATGTGTTTTGCTTGGAGCGTCGTGTATTATATTAGTATTTGCTTTTTAGTTTACCACAACCATTCTTTCTGTACACACCTTTTGAGAGAAGCCTACTTGATTAGAATTTGCTAGAATACTCTATGTGCTTCACTTATATCTTTTGAGCTTGATAGTTTTTGCTCTAGTGCTTCACTTATATCTTTTAGAGCCCGGTGGTGTATTAATTTTGAAGAAATTGCTAGTCTCTCATGCTTCACTTATATATTTTTGAGAGTCTTTTAGAACAGCATGGTATTTGCTATGGTTACAAATTTGGTCCTAGAATGATGAGCATCCAAGTCGGGTATAATAAAAACTATCATAGAAAAGAATTGGATGCTATGATCATTATGATGCTTGATAATTGTTTTGAGATATGGAGGTAGTGATATTAAAGTCATGCTAGTTGAGGTGATTATGAAAAATACTTGTGTTGAGGGTTGTGATTCCCGTAGCATGCACGTATGGTGAACCGCTTTGTGATGAAGTTGGAGCACAATTTTATTTATTGATTGTCTTCCTTATGAGTGGCGGTCGGGGACGAGCGATGGTCTTTTCCTACCAATCTATCCCCCTAGGAGCATGCATGTAGTGCTTTGGTTTTTGATGAATTCTAGATTTTTGCAACAAGTACATGAGTTCTTTTGACTAATGTTGAGTCCATGGATTATATGCACCTCACCCTTCCACCATTGCTAGCCTCTCTTGTGCCGCGCAACTTTCGCCGGTACCATACACCCACCATATACCTTCCTCAAAACAGCCACCATACCTACCTATCATGGCATTTCCATAGCCATTCCGAGATATATTGCGATGCAACTTTCCACCATTCCGTTCATTTGACACGCATTATTTTTGTCATATTACTCTTTGCATGATCATGTAGTTGACATCGTATTTGTGGCAAGGCCACCTTCATAATTTTCATACATGTCACTCTTGATTCATTGCATATCCCGATACACCACCGGAGGCATTCATATAGAGTCATATCTTGTTCTAGCTTTGAGTTGTAATTCTTGAGTTGTAAATCCATAAAAGTGTGATGATCTTCATTATTAGAGCATTGTCCTAGTGAGGAAAGCATGATGAAGACTATGATTCCCCCACAAGTCGGGATGAGACTTCGGACTTTACAAAAAAAGGGAAATAAAAAGAGAAAGGCCAAAAAGAAAAAAAGGAAGGCCAAAGAAAAAAAAGAAAAAAAAGAGAAAGAAAAAAAAAGAAAAAAAAAGAAAATGAGAGAAAAAGAGAGAAGGGACAATGCTACTATCTCTGTTTCCACACTTGTGCTTCAAAGTAGCGCCATGATCTTCATGATAGAGAGTCTCATATGTTGTCACTTTCATATACTAGTGGGAATTTTTCATTATAGAACTTGGCTTGTATATTCCAATGATGGGCTTCCTCAAAAGTGCCTTAGGTCTTCGTGAGCAAGCAAGTTGGATGCACACCCACTTAGTTTCTTTTGTTGAGCTTTCATATATTTATAGCTCTAGTGCATCCGTTGCATGGCAGTCCCTACTCACTCACATTGATATCTATTAATGGGCATCTCCATAGCCCATTGATACACCTAGTTGATGTGAGACTATCTTCTCCTTTTTGTCTTCTCCACAACCACCATTCTATTCCACATATAGTGCTATGTCCATGGCTCACGCTCATGTATTGCGTGAAAGTTGAAAGAGTTTGAGATTATTAAAGTATGAAACAATTGCTTGGCTTGTCATCGGGGTTGTGCATGATTAAATACTTTGTGTGATGAAGATAGAGCAACAGTCAGACTATATGATTTTGTAGGGATAACTTTCTTTGGCCATGTTATTTTGAGAAGACATGATTACTTTGATTAGTATGCTTGAAGTATCACCATTTTCATGTTAATATGAACTTTTATTTTGTATCATTTGGATCTAAACATTCATGCCACAATAAAGAAAATTACATTGAGAATTATGCTAGGTAGCATTCCACATCAAAAATTCTTTTTTATCATTTACCTACTCGAGGACGAGCAGGAATTAAGCTTGGGGATGCTTGATACGTCTCCAACGTCTCCAACGTATCTATAATTTTTTATTGTTCCATGCTATCATATTACCCCTTTTGGATGTTTATGGGCTTTATTTTACACATTTATATCATTTTTGGGACTAACCTACTAACCGGAGGCCCACCCATATTGCTGTTTTTTTTGCCTATTTCAGTATTTTGAAGAAATGGAATATCAAACGGAGTCCAAACGGAATGAAACCTTCGGGAGCGTGATTTTTGGAATGAACGTGATCCAGAGGACTTGGAGTGCAAGTCAAGAAGCAGCCGAGGCCTCCACGAGATAGGAGGGTGCGCCCCCTGTCTCGTGGGCCCCTCGGGCGGCCACCGACGTACTTATTCCTCCTATATAAGCCTACGTACCCCCAAAACATCTAGGGAGCCAACGAAACACAATTTCCACCACCGTAACCTTCCGTATCCGCGAGATCCCATCTCGGAGCCTTCGCCGGCGCTCTGCCAGAGTGGGAATCAACCATGGAGGGCTTCTACATCAACATCCTTGCCCCTCCGATGAGTTGTGAGTAGTTTACCATAGACCTTCGGGTCCATAGTTATTAGCTAGATGGCTTATTCTCTCTTTTTGGATCTCAATACAATGTTCTCCCCCTCTCTTGTGGAGATCTATTTGATGTAAACTCTTTTTGCGGTGTGTTTGTCGAGATCCGATGAATTGTGGGTTTATGATCAAATTTATCTATGAGAAATATTTGAATCTCCTCTTAATTATTTTATGTATGATTGAGTTATCTTTGCAAGTCTCTTCGAATTATCAGTTTGGTTTGGCCAACTAGATTGATCTTTCTTGCCATGGGAGAAGTGCTTAGCTTTGGGTTCAATCTTGCGGTGTCCTTACCCAGTGACAGCAGGGGTTGCAAGGCACGTATTGTATTGTTGCCATCGAGGATAAAAAAATGGGGTTTATATCATATTGCATGAGTTTATCCCTCTACATCATGTCATCTTTCTTAAGGCGTTACTCTGTTCTTATGAACTTAATACTCTAGATGCAGGCAGGAGTCGGTCGATGTGTGGAGTAATAGTAGTAGATGCAGGCAGGAGTCGGTTTACTTGTTGCAAACGTGATGCCTATATACATGATCATGCCTAGATAATCTCATAATTATTCGCTTTTCTATCAATTGCTCGACAGTAATTTGTTCACCCACCGTAATACTTATGCCATCTTGAGAGAAGCCACTAGTGAAACCTATGGCCCCGGGTCTATCTCTTATCATATTTGCTTCCAATCTACTTTTATTTGCATCTTTACTTTTTGCATCTATATTATAAAGTACCAAAATATATTTATCTTATCATACTATCTCTATTAGATCTCACTTTCGCAAGTGGCCGTGAAGGGATTGACAACCCCTTTATTGCGTTGGTTGCGAGTTCTTTGTTTGTTTGTGTAGGTGTGTGGGACTTCTGAGGAGCCTCCTACTGGATTGATACCTTGGTTCTCAAAAACTGAGGGAAATACTTACGCTACTATTGCTGCATCACCCTTACCTCTTCAAGGAAAACCAACACAAGCTCAAGACGTAGCAAGAAGGATTTCTGGCGCCGTTGTCGGGGAGGTCTTCGCTCAAGTCAAGACATACAAAGTACCCATCACAAACTCATATCCCTCGCATTTACATTATTTGCCATTTGCCTCTCGTTTTCCTCTACCCCACTTCACCCTTGCCGTTTTATTCGCCCTCTCTCTCCCAATCTCCTCCTCACTCTTTCGCTTGTCCTTTTCCATTTGCTCGTGTGTTAGAACGGTTACCTTGTCGTTACGGCTAGTCCTACTATCCTTGTTATCACTCCCGAACATGAAATTTTTAATTTTAAGTAAAGGGAGGGAGAAAATTTAAAAGATGCTTGGCATAGAATTTGCAATGCTCAAAATAGATCTACTAGGAAGCTTTCTACTTCCGTTCTTCTCCGTAATTTTTATGTAGGCATCACTCCTTGGAATAGATGTGTTCTTGATACTGTTGCCGGAGGTGACTTCTTGAGTAGCCATACGTTTGATGCTTATACTGCTATGTTAGATTTTTTTGGCCCACCACCTCTTTTGGTTAATGGAACAGTTTTAACTTTAGAATATGTGATGCAACGGCTTGATATTATTGAAAATAAAATGGCCACTCTTGAGTTGATTGAAAATTTGGATAAAAAGATCCATAATCACATTACCCAATATGGATCTAGGGTTGGAGTTACTTTGAAAAGTCTTAAAGAGAAAGAACCTATAGTTAATGAAAAAATAAATCTAGATTCTGAAAGAATTGGTAAACTTGAGGATATCATTACAATTTAGGTTCCGCATTTTCTTCCATGAAAAACACTCCAAAACCCCCTACCAAAACTATCAAGTTTATAAAAATAAGGGGGAATCTTCTAGTAAAGGAGACGCGGATCTCAAATCCATAAGTGTTCACCCCAATTGCCTCTCTATCGTTAAGGAACCTTTTGCTACAAACGAATTTCTTGAATTTTTGCCTAAAGGTTTAATCATTGCTAAAAAGGGAGAGACCCCTAAAGATTATAAGAGCTCTATTGAGGAATTGAATGCCAAAGATGACACTACTTAGATCTATCTTCGCTTTTATGCCTAGCTAGGGGCGTTAAACGATAGCCCTAGTTGGGAGGCAACCCAATTTTTTTTTTGTGTTTTTTGTTTTTGTTCCTGTTTAGTAATAAATCTTGCATCTACCTTCTGTTTAGATGTGTTTTTATCTTTTAATTAGTGTTTGTGCCAAGTAGAACCTATAGGATAACCTACGATGATAGTTGATTTGATTCTGCTGAAAAACAGAAACTTTGCGCGCACGAATTTAGTTTTGTTAAATCATAGAAACGTGATTTTGCGTTGATTCTTTTTGCTTCTGATCAATAGAAAATGTTTGCAGGACTTCCTATTTTGGTAGGATTTTTAGAGTTCCATAAGTTTGCGTTAGTTACAGATTGCTACAGACTGTTCTGTTTTTGACAGATTCTGTTTTTTGTGTGTTGTTTGCTATTTTGATGCATCTATGGCTAGTAAAATAGTTTATAAACCATAGAGAAGTTGGAATACAGTAGGTTTAACACCAAAATAAATAAAGAATGAGTTCATTACAGTACCTTGTGTGGTGGTTTTGTTTTCTTTCACTAACGAAGCTTATAAGATTTCCTGTTGAGTTTTGTGTTGTGAAGTTTTCAAGTTTTGGGTAAAGCTTTTATGGACTATGAAATAAGGAGTGGCAAGAGCCTAAGCTTGGAGATGCCCATGGCACCCCAAGATATTTAAGGATAGCCAAAACCCTAAGCTTGGGGATGCCCCGGGAAGGCATCCCCTCTTTCGTCTTTGTTCATTGGTAACTTTACTTAGAGCTATATTTTTATTCGCCACATGATATGTGTTTTGCTTGGAGCATCGTGTATTATATTAGTCTTTGCTTTTTCATTTACCACAATCATCCTTGCTGTACACACCTTTTGAGAGAAGCCTACTTGATTAGAATTTGCTAGAATACTCTATGTGCTTCACTTATATCTTTTGAGCTTGATAGTTTTTGCTCTAGTGCTTCACTTATGTCTTTTAGAGCACAGTGGTGTCTTAATTTTGAAGAAATTGCTAGTCTCTCATGCTTCACTTATATCTTTTTGAGAGTCTTTTAGAACAACATGGTATTTGCTATGGTTACAAATTTGGTCCTAAAATGATGAGCATCCAAGTTGGGTATAATAAAAACTATCATAGAAAAGAATTGGATGCTATGATCATTATGATGCTTGATAATTGTTTTGAGATATGGAGGTAGTGATATTAAAGTCATGATAGTTGAGGTGATTATGAAAAATACTTGTGTTGAGGGTTGTGATTCCCGTAGCATGCACGTATGGTGAACCGCTTTGTGATGAAGTTGGAGCACAATTTTATTTATTGATTGTCTTCCTTATGAGTGGCGGTTGGGGACGAGCGATGGTCTTTTCCTACCAATCTATCCCCCTAGGAGCATGCACGTAGTGCTTTAGTTTTTGATGACTTCTAGATTTTTGCAACAAGTATATGAGTTTTGCTTGGAGCGTCGTGTATTATATGAGTCTTTGCTTTGTTTTGTTTTTAGTTTTCACAATCATCTTTTCTGGACACACCCTTTTGAGAGGGACACACATTATTCGTGATTTGTTAGAATACTATATATGCTTCACTTATATCTTTTGAGCTAGGCAGTTGCTCTAGTGCTTCACTTATATTTTTTAGAGCACGGCGGTGGTTATATTTTAAAGAAATAGTTGCACTCTCATGCTTTACTTTTATCTTTTTTGGGAGTTGATAATAGTAATGGAAATTAGTGCGGATTATGAATTTGGTCCTAATATGATAGGTATTCAAGAGGGATATAATACAAACTCTCATGTAATCAATGAATATGATAAGTTTGATTCCTTGCAATAGTTTTGCGACATAAAGGTGGTAATATGTGGGTTGTGCTAGTGAGTAATTGTGGTTTAGTAAGAATATTGGTGTTAAGGTTTGTGATTCCGGAAGCATGCACGTATAGTCTCTCGTTATGCTATGAAGTTGGAGCATGATTTATTATTGATTGTCTTCCTTATGAGTGGCGGTCGTGGACGAGCGATGGTCTTTTCCTACCAATCTATCCCCTAGGGGCATGCATAGTAGTACACTGCTTCGAGGGCTAATAAACTTTTGCAATAAGTATATGAGTTCTTTATGTGTGAGTCCATGGATTATATGCACTCTCACCTTTCCGCAATTTGCTAGCCATTTCGGTACCATGCATTGTCCTTTCTCACGTTGAGATGTGGTGCAAACTTCGCCGGTGCATCCAAACCCCATGATATGATACGCTTTATCACATATAAGCCTCCTTATATCTTCCTCAAAACAGCCACCACACCTACCTATTATGGCATTTTCATAGTCATTCCGAGATATATTGTCATGCAACTTCCACCATTCCATTTTTGTGGCACACATCGTCATTGTCATATGTTGCATAATCATATTGCTGACATAGTATTTGTGGCTCAGCCATTGTTAACCATTTTTTATACATGTTACGCTAGATCATTGTACATCCTGGTACATCGCCAGAGGCATTCACATAGAGTCATATTTTGTTCTAGTATCGAGTTGTAATTCTTGAGTTGTAAGTAAATATAAGCGTGATGATAATCATATTCATTATTAGAGAATTATCCCAAGTGAGGAAAGGATGATGAATACTATTATTCCCCCACAAGTTGGGATGAGACTCCGGGCGAAAAAAAAAGAAAAAAGATAGGCCAAAAAGAGCCGAAAAAAAAAGAAAAAAAAAGAGAAATGAAAAAAGGAAAATGAGAGAAAATGAGAGACGGGGCAATGTTACTATCCTTTCCACATTTGTGCTTCAAAGTAGCACCATGTTTTCATATAGAAAGTCTCCTATGCTTTCATTTTCATATAACTAGTGATAATTTTTTATTATAGAATTTGGCTTGTATATTCCCATGATGGGCTTCCTCAAATGTCTGAGGTCTTCATGAGGAATCAAGTTGGATGCACACCCACTTAGTTTTTTTAGCTTTCATATACTTATAGCTATTAGTGCATCTGTTGCATGGCAATCCCTACTCCTTGCATTGACATCAATTGATGGGCATCTCCATAGCCCGTTGGTTAGCCTCGTCAATGTGAGACCTTCTCCTTTTTGTCTTCTCCAAATTATCTCCATCACCATACTCTATTCCAGCCATGGTGCTATATCCATGGCTTGAGCTCATGTATTGCGTAAGAGTTGAAAAAGTTGAAGCGCGTTAAAAAGTATGAACCAATTACTCGCCTTATCATCGGCGTTGTGCATGATAATATTTTGTGTTAAGAAGAGGGAGCATGACAATGCTATGATTTTGTAGGGATAATGTTCTTTAGCATTGATATTTTGAAAGACATGATTGATTGTTGCTACCTTATTATTTCTTTATGTCAAATTATAGACTATTGCTTTGAATCATTCAGATCTTACTATTCATGCCGCAAAAGAGAAATTACATGATGAACATGATAGGTAGCTTTCCACATCAAAAATTCTGTTTTTATCATTTACCTACTTGAGGACGAGCGAGAACTAAGCTTGGGGATGCTTGATACGTCTCCAACGTATCTACAATTTTTTTTATTGTTCCATGCTATTATAGTATCAATCTTGGATGTTTATTATGAAATTATAGATTATTTTTGGGGATTAACCTAGTGCCCAGTGCCAGTTGCTATTTTTGCTTGTTTTGGCTTTTCAGGAAATCAATATCAAACAGAGTCCAAACGAAGAAAAAACTTTGAATTAAATTTTGTTGTTCCAGAAGAGACACTAGAAGGTTCGGGAGAAGACACAACGAGCCACGAGGGAGCAACAAGCTCGGGACGCGTGCCCCTAGGCTTGTGGGCCCCTCATGGCACCTCTTGACCTAATTCCGCCTCTATAAATTCTCAAATGTTCCACTGACATCAGAGAGCCACCCGAAATAATTTTTCCGCCACAGCAATTTTCTGTTCTCGCAAGATCCCATCTAGAGGCCTTCCATGGCACTCTACCGGAGGGGGAATCGACCATGGAGGCGCTCTACATCAACCTTGATGCCCTTCCGATGATGTGTGAGTAGTTTATCACAGGCCTATGGGTCCATAGCTAGTAGCCAGATGGCTTCTTCTCTCTCTTTGATCTTCAATACAATGTTCTCCTCGATGTTCTTGGAGATCTATTCGATGTAATCACTTTTTGCGGTGTGTTTGTTGGGATCCGATGAATTGTGAGTTTATGATCAGATTATCCATGATTATTATTTGAGTCTTCTCTGAACTCTTTTATGCATGATTATTATATCTTTGTATTTCTCTCCGATCTATTGATTTGGTTTGTCCAACTAGATTGATTTTTCTTGTAGTGTGAGAGGTGGTTTGTGATGGGTTCAATCTTGCAGTGATCTATATCCCAGTGACATAAGGGGACAAGACACGTATTTGTATTGTTGCCATTAAGGATAAAACGATGGGGTTTATTCATGCATGAGTTTACTTTGTCTACATCATGTCATCTTGCTTAAGGCGTTACTCCATTCTTTATGAAGTTAATACTCTAGATGCATGCTGGATAGCGATCAATGTGTGGAGTAATAGTAGTAGATGCAGACAGGAGTCGGTCTACTTGTCTCAGACGTGATGCCTATATACATGATCATTGCATTGGATATTGTCATGATTATTCGCTTTTCTATGAAATGCCCAACAATAATTTGTTTACTCACCGTATGCTATTTTCAGCCTCTAGTGAAAACTATGTCCCCTGGGTCTTATTTTTATCATATATTAAAATCTAAAAATACCTTACTGCAATTTTCTTTACTGTATTTTATTTTGTGTTTTATTTATATATCTATCACTATGATATTTGATCCTTGCAATTAACCGCCGAGGAATTGACAACCCCTTGTTCGCGTCAAGTATTTGTTATTTTGTGTGTAGGTACTGCTAACGAGGTGTTGCCTGGTTCTCCTACTGGATTGATAACCTTGGTTCTTAACTGAGGGAAATACTTATCTCTAGTGTATTGCATCATCCTCTCCTCTTCGAAAAATTCCCAACGCAGCTCATAAGTAGGAACGGGTTGCTAGCGTGCCGCAGTAATGGCTCGACAAAAGTGAAGCTAAACATGCCAACAAAAGGATGTCAGACAAACAAAACATCTACCAACGATGCATGGGATGGAGCGCTTGCACGAAAATTATACAAACTAAATCGAGCGGTGATGAACTTAGATGAGACATCCTCAAAAAATCATTTACATGTGATTTAGAAATTTCATATAAAAACATTCACGAATTTGGAAGGTTTTCACAAAAAAATTAAAAATATTTCAAAATTTATAGAACTATTCACAAAAATATTATTCACGAATTTGAAAAGAAAAGAAAACACAAGAAGAAGAAAGAAAAAAGCTAACCAAAAAATATAAAAATGAAAAAAATAGAAATAAAAACCAATAAGCACATGCCAGGGTGGACTTGTAACTCAGACAAAAAAGGGGTTGGACCCCGGTTCTGTGTCGAGAGTAGACTCATAACTGATACAAATAATGGGTAATGTCAAGTTGCATATCGAGAATGGACTTGCAGCTGGGACAAAAAAAGACAGGCGAATCAGTCAGTCATGGACCCAATTGCGCGTCGAGGGTGGACTTGCAGCTGGTAGAAATGGCTCGGGCCTAGTTGCGTGTCTAGGGTTGACGTGCAACTGTGACAAAAAAAGACGGGCCTAGTTGCATGTCTGGGTTGTGCTTGCAATTTGTAGAAAAAGGAGGTCCGCAGTTGCGTGTCTACTGTGGACTTGCAACTCAAAAAATGGGTCGCGTCTGGTTGCATATCAATGATGGACTTGCAACTAGGACAAAATGGAAACAAACCGGACCCAATTACATGTCGGGGATTGATTTACGACTGAGACAAAAAGGTCTGTCGCGACCACCAAGTTGCATGTCGAGTCATGAACTTGCAATAGGGGAAACAAAGGGCCACATGTGTGGGTGGGCAAGCATCTAGGAGAAAAAAGAGCTCAGCCCCAGTTGCATGTTGAGTATAGATTTGTAACTGGAACAAAAAAATTGGTCGGAACCAGCAACGTATTAGGGTTAGACTTATAACTCGGAGAAAAGAGAGTTGTGCCCAGTTGCATGTATGAGATGGGCTTGCAACTGAAACAAATAATAGATGGAATGAGGGGAAAAAAAGACCAAATGATTAATTCTTGATAGATACTAGAAAAATCCAAGATAATGACATGTTTGTTTCAACCCGTGTTAAAAAGAGTTTGTTTCAACCTTCCGTTCAACAAAAAACATTTTTTTAACTTTTTATTTTAAAATAGATAAAAATAATTGATTGTATCATTATATCGATCAAAATAAAAGACAAAAAACAAAGAGAAAATGAGGCATGCTAATTGCTAAGCATATGTCATGCCTGGCATGTAGACAAGAAATCCCCCAAGGCGTACACATGGACGTGAGAAAAACGCGACCAGCGCAGAATTAGAAAAATATGGCCTATAGATAAAAGAAAGGCAACGGATAAAAAAAGAGGCCCATACACTCGTACCATGCGGGAACAACGACTCCAAAACAAGAAAAATACAAATCTTAAAGCGTTAGATCACGTGGTTAAGAAGTTAGATGTGAGGTAACTACATCACATCTAGATGCGACTTAGCAAACCTGATAAGAAAATAAACCTTTTCGACAAATTTGCACCAAATATATTGTTGTGGGTGTTGATATTTTTGAAGGCCTTCAATCTTCTCCTATCCTATCTTACCCCTGTAAAAACACGAAAGGACGGAGAACCAAATCATCTCAACCATCAAAACATGTTGATCTGATGGTCCAAATCGTCTCCTAGCATCAAACGCGTTTGACACTTTAATTGCCACCACTGCCATTGATTATAATCCTACCCCTGTAAAAACACAAAAGGGCGAAAACCAAATCATCTCAACCATCAAAAGATATTAATCTGATGGTCCAAATTGTGTCGTAAGCGTTTGACATTTTAATTACCCACCACTGCCATTAATTATAACCACGTTTAGCCTTAAAAAAAAGGCCTCGCCTGGCAGAACACCGATCCCCTCCCCACCGTACGCCCACCCATGATCTCCCGTTCCTCTCGCAAACCACCAGGTAGTTTCGTCCCCCACCCTCACCCCCACCAGCCCGGCAGCACTTTCCGCACCACCATCCTTCTCTTCCGCTTGCGTGCACTTGCCCCGCCCGCACCTCCCACATGATCTTCATCGCCGCCACCTGGCCTGCCTCTGGAAACCGGCACCATCACGCGACCGGCCGTGGATCCGCTCGAGGGGTAGATGGAGCAGGGCTGCGGTTCTTGCCGGCGCAAGGAGAGCGAACAGGAGAGCGTCCCGGCCGGAGGAGAGGACGACAGGAGACAGTCGGCCATGGATGCGGAGGTGTTTGCATCAGGTACGAGCAGAGGTGACGACGGAGTGGCTTGGGCTTCAGCACTCGCGCTGCTGATGGAGGGCCACCGTCGCTGTTCGACGGGGTGGCTCGCTGCCGCTAGGGTGTGGTGCTGCGCCGTGCCCGACACCGCTCGCTTTCCTCCCGCCGACCTCTTTTCCTTCGAGATCTCTCTAGATGTCATTCTCCTGGCCGACCTAGCTTGTGTGCCTGCCGCCGCTTCACACACAAGCGCCGCACCTTTCTGTCATCCCGGCTAGCGTCCCGATTGCCGCCTCTTGCCTCTCCATTCTCCCCCGCGTCTGGCTGCCCTCCTCCTCCCCTTGCCTCCGTGACGTTGCCTCCAATGTTGGAAAGGTAATGCATGCCATTTCTAGAATCTGCTCGTAATCTGCATGTTTGGACTATTTTTTATTCATGAATTCTAGCTTCTGTTCAATTTTCCGTCTCAACTCTGGAAGTTTGCATCATCACTTATTTGAAGGACCCAGGTTCAAATTTGGGTTCAATATTGTCAACAGAATCTGTTTATCTTGACCTGTGCATTTTTGTCATTCTTTAACAAAATGTGAGCAGAAGTAATTCAGAAGAAAAAGACACTGTATGATCAATAACAGTGATGACCATCAACCTTCTGCAGAATTTGTGATTCGTACAAGCATGGCAATATTTAGACTCCATAGAAGTGAAAGACTTTGTACGATCATTAACAACAGTGGCCATCAATTGACATGAACAAGCAGTACTCCAGCAGACTATTGCATAATTCTAGAAATTCATAAACTTTAAAAATTCAGCACACACTTGCATAATTCAGAAACTTTTTGACGCAGTACTTTTAGAAATTCAGAAACATGGAACAAGAAGGAAGCAAAATTTGATAGACTTATGTTTACCTTTCTATTTCAGAGCGATTCAGACATGGTATTGGCTGATGATAACTTCGCTACAATTGTTGCAGTAAGATTCACCCTGTGTCGCAGGGGCTTATAATTCATGAAGCTGATCGCAAACTTGAGCAAAATTTTGAGGAGGACATGAAACAAATATTTAAGCGCCTCCCTCGGGTATGTCATCATCTGGCAATTTCATTTCACATACAAAGTGCAGCATTTAACTTTCTGCTGAGTTTACTGCATTTTGTTCTAGAATTGTTATGCAGAATAGGCAAACTTTTCTCTTCATTGTCACACAGATTCAAAGGGTTAGTGGATCTGTTATTCACTCGATGATTGTTCAATTGTCTCTTCTCCAAATTTGCAGGCTCTCTGCTCGAAATGTCTGCTGAGCATCTTCTTCATTGAGCCAAAATCAATTGCTTGGTGCAGTTCCAGTTTGTTCTTACTATCCAATACTAATTTATAAGAGGCTACAATCTCAAGCAGGTAACATTTTACTGCTACCAATTTCTGCAGGCCTGTTTTCCTGTGTGAAGCACAATTACTTTTTTTCATGCTGTACCTCTCATCTTAAGGTGTAGTGTTAATTAGTTTTTGCCCCCCCCCCCCCCCACCTTTTTTCGGGTTTGGGACTGGCATTGGCGGTGTTAGGTCCCCCTACCCCTATTAATAGTTAACCATTTTAAGCACATTTGATTAGATGTAGTTTAATATTTCTTGGATTAATATATAAATATCAAAACAGGTTTGATTGCATTGTACATATGTAATATAACAATGTGAATATTAGCTACTGGTTTGCATTTAATAATAAGCTTTAAGAATGATGGAATTGGAGAGAAATAAACACAGATGAGATTCTGCATGTTGATGCCCGCCACCTCGTATTGTTAGTATACTTTCCCTTTGTCGTGCTTACTGGACATAAAAAATATTCATGAATGATTTGGTGGTTCAGATCATTATACATGAGAATTATACCATGAATAATTTTGTATATACACAAATGTTTCTGTTTCCTTCAAGGCGTTCAAGTTTTCAATTCTAACTGTGAAGTTATCACTTGGCTGCAATGTTTCGGGAGAACCCTAGACGAGTCTGCTGCGACTGGTGTTGTGGAAGTTTTGTTAAGGGGATTGAGGAAGACAGCTTCTGATTGAACGACTTCCTATTTTTTTTGAAGTGCTGCTGGGCTAGAACAATCAGATGGATTCAGTTGGGCCTTTTAGTTAACTACACTACCTATTGAAACAGACTTTCTCTCTCAAAAAAAAACTATTGAAACAAACCGGGCCGACCAAAGTTGGCATACCAAATGTATATATATGATGCCATCTCTGTTTGGGAGCAGCTAAATTCTTCACCAGCAATATAGAAATCTTTTGTTTCCCCCATAATTTTGTTGAACTGGTCACTGCACGACCAACTTCTTTTGCACCTCATAATTTTGTTCAACATCATAATATGTGTTTTACCTGGCCGGCTTCATAATTTTGTTTCTTATATATGCAGGTTCATGGTTCTGAAGTTAATTCCTTTCAGCTTCAAACTGAAATAATTCCTCTCTGTTCCCGCACCATGGAGACGGGCACTAAACTTTCAAAAACAATATGAAGTTAACCCTTTCTGTACATCCGATGACCCTATTGTTCTGGTAAATGTTTTCATTATTGCCTAATTGTGCAAGTGATTGACACTTTCTGGTTGTGCTAAATTTCAGTCCTATAAATTTTCTTTGAGTATGTTAAAAAGATGGAGCCATATCTCACTGGGATTTGTGCAGTAAACTGTTTTTCTTTTCCATTCTTGCAAATGAGGCACATGATAGATCACATCTATGTAGAGTATTGGAGATCCATGCCCCATGTTGTTGTCCAGAATTGAAACATTTAACAATACCAGTTCACCAAATATTGCCCCGAGGATTACAGGCAAGCAGTACCAATCTGGATGATTGGTACAGGCAGGCTACCCTTATGCTTGACGAGGAATCTGCAACGTAATGGAACAAGTAAATATTAAAGGTGTTGCAGTTTAGGTGGCATTTTTTTTACAAAGGGCGGAGCGAGTTTCTTTCTTCTTTTTCCCGATGAGCATGTTGACCCTTGTGGACAATTGTACATGGCACCTTCCTGATGTATGAGTTCATTTAAGGTTATATTCTTTTTGTACTCATGTTACTTGTGATGATATTATGGTCTTGATAATGTGCAATTTACCCTATGCTTCCAGATGCATTTGCTTAATTAATCAAAAGGGATGATGTGTTTTGTGTTACATTGTTCCATCAATGGGATTGAGAGAGAGAGAAAGGGAGAGAGGGAGGGAGGGAGAGAGCAAATTCGAGAGGGAGGGAGGGAGAGAGCAAATTCGTTTGTAATAGTTTTTAACTATTATGTTTAGACTATTTTTCTATGTACGTCGAATTTTCACGTGCAGACTTACTAGTAATGAATGTTCTTTTTCGAAGGACAGGAAGATAAAAGAAACATGAACTAAGAATAACAACACAACAATGGCATAATGAATCGTTTTCCCTCATCCGTTATACATATCTTTATGTTCAACCATGTTTTCCATTGTTAAGCGACACCATCGAACAAGTATCAGATCACACATCGAGAGATATATCGTCATGATATAAGAATGTATTACACACAGAAATGGAAACTGTATGGGCGTGTTTGGTTGCAGTTTGCTACAGTATACGCATTGCATGTCTATCTTCAGCCAGCATGGTTCTTCATATGCAGCCTCATATGCAGCAGATGCAACCTGTTTGGTTGCCTGCATCGCATGAAGGGGCACTTACCCCCTGGTGTTTGGTTATCGTTTTTGTGCTTAGGATGTGGGCAGATGCAAACTTCAGCTGTTTGGTTGCAAACAACGTTTGTGTTCTGCTCATTCCATTCAAATGTGGTGGCCTTACCACCACATGATCAGCACAACAGCAAGCACAACTGACAGAAATCAAAGAGGCAAGCACTGACAGCAAACAAAACAAGCAACCAAATGAGATCAAACAAAACAAGCAAGAAAATGACAACAAACTACTTAGATTAACAATAGGGGCATCCTCCTTCCCTGCTCCACGCCAGGGTGCTGCTCCTGGCCAAAATATTAACAAATTCACAACACAAGTACTATAAGTTCTAGCCACAGACCATAACAAGTTCAACACTAGCACCTAAGTTAACTACATTGCATGCTCAATGTCACCAAGGCAGCTGTACTTGCTGCAATGAACCCTACACATGATCGAGGAGTCGTGGTTGTAGATTTGGACCTTCAGGTCGAGTCCTGAGATGCAGAACGAGGAGGTCGCCGGGGACGATCCGGTGGCGACGGCAAAAGTAGTTCCAGCCCTGGCCAAGCACCATGTGCCCCTCGAAGTTCTGTATCTGCACCCAGAACTCGCACCACTTGTTCGCCGACAGCCTGACCACGCGCGGGAACCGCTTCATGACTAGCCACTTGTTCATCACCTCCATGAATTTGCAAGGGATGACGAGCATGGCGAGGTCTTCAGCGTCCTTGATCTGCTGGTAGAAGCGCAGTGGCTCCCGGGCCCCCTCCTCGTGGCCGGTCCTCGGAGATCGTCCCCTTGAATGTGGCAGGCTCATGAAGGAGACCCTGCTAGGCAGGTCCACCCTCTTGAGCCACCTGTTAGTGGGGATGAGATCCTCGGCGCCCTCAGCTCTGGCCACCACCTGAGCTCCTCCACCCGCCACGTCCCAGTCACTCTTTAATATCTTGTCAGGTAAGATGACAAGTATTAGAGGTGCTTGCAAAATGGACAACCACTGATCAGTGACATTAGCTCTTCTGCAAATGCCACTGATCAGTTGCACTAGCACTACAACAAATGGCACTGATCATAGACATTTGCCCAAGAGCAAATGCCACTGATCAGTGCACAAACTCTTTGCCAAATGCCACTTATCAATGGCACTTTCTCTTCGGCAAATGCCACTAATCAGTGCCATTTTCTCTTGGGCAAGTGCCACTGAATAATGGCACTTGCTCAAGAGCAAGTGCCACTGATCAGGGGACTTGCCCAAGAGCAAGTGGCACTGATCAGTGGTAGTTGCCCATGAGCAAATGCCACTAATCAGTGGCATCTGGTCTTCTACAACTGCCACTCATCAGTGCACTATCCTAAGCATGGAAATATCTAAAAATAGCACCCATGTGCACCCATGCACATTTGGCAGCATACTAAAATGGTCCTACTACATGCACGTATAACAATCTAGAGCATGCAACACAAACCCTAGTTTGAACATGTATGTATCAACATGAACAACAACATGAACATGATCCTAGCTTGAACATGAACATGCCATTTGCATGAACACAGATCCTAGCAAGACCCTAGCATGAACACAAATCCTAGCATGAACACAAATCCTAGCAAAGCACGCTAGCATTGGGGATTCTAGCATGAACACAGATCCTAGCATGAACATAGATCCTAGGAAAGCACTAGCAGAAGAACAATATCCTAGAACACACACTGTAGCAAACAAGACTAGATCGGTCGGATTCGATTCGATTGGGATCACATCGAATCGGATCTACTCGAATCCTATCTAATCCTATTAAATCCACTAAGTACTAGCACATGCCTAAGAAAGAAATCCCTAATCTACATCTACGAGCAAGCATTGGGGATTCTTTGACTCACCGGAGCTTGCGCAGTCGCAGCGAACCGAGGCCAGGGTGAAAACCCCGGCGGGAAGGAGAGAGGTGGCGGAGCAGAGGAGGAGCTGGCCCTGGCGACGGCCGGCGGCATCGGCCCCGTTCTCATGGCTACGTCGGAGGTCGAGGAGGACGACGCGCCGACAGGAGAAAACCCTTGGACGGGGGTCAAGAAAATCCCCTTGCCCAATGGGGTCCTAAGAAGTAGCGGCTCCGTGGACGGCGCCGGCGCCGAGCCCACGACCACGAGGTCCGAAAACGGCGGCGGAGCAGGAACGACAGGCACCGCATTGGCCGGTCCTCTTGGTGGCCGACAGCAGATAGGGGACGGCGCTCGCAGCGCCGACGCCAGGTCCCTGCCCGAGTTCTGGAGCCCGATCACCCATTGCTCTTGGATGCTACGCTATATAAAAAAGACATATCCATGACATTTTGGGCAGAACTAAAATTTTTTGTGTCGACACTTATATGATGATAATTGTGAAAAAACCCGGTATCATCATAGATATGGTGGGCTCCTACTTCTATGACAAAAAATCATGACAGAAAATGGGCTTTTCGTCCTGGGCGGGCCGGAGACGCAGCTGCATGACATTCTTTGGGCCGTCCATGACAGAAAAAACCGTGGTAGAAGCGAGGGGGAGGAAAATTTTGGGGAGTTGCCGATTATGGTGGGAGGTCGGGGGCCGAGCGATGCGGGTTTCTCTCGTACACGTACGCGCGTGTGTGCGAGGAGTTGGCTCTAACTGAACCCGAGCGAGGCGTTGGGCTCTAACTAAACCCGAGCGATTGAACTGCAGGCTACACGTTACTGAACCCGAGCGATTGATCGATGGCTATTAACTGAACCCGATGGAGCGATTCCTTCGCTACTGCTGCTAACTGAAGCTGACCGATTGGATGAATAGTGAGCGTTACGGGGGGGGTTTGGATGAACAATGAGCGGTGGCGTTGCCTCTGGATGAACAGGACCCCGTGGTGTGGAGGGCTGGATGAACAGTAGACGGTGGAGGGGTGGCCATGGAGGGGTGGTTGAACAGGACTCCGTGGTGTGGAGGGTTGGATGAACAGTAGACGGTGGAGGGGTGCCCGTGGAGGGGTGGTTGAATAGTAGCCGGTGGAGTAGCGCGCGGTGGAGGCTGGATGAATAGGAGCCCGTGGAGGCTGGAGGAGTTGACGGTAGCCCGTGGAGGCTGGAGGAGGTCGACGGTGGAGATGAACAGTATCTCGTGGAGTCCCGTTTTGCGGTACGCCTCACCCCTCCTGATGAACAGGACCCCCGTTTCGACCGTAGCGCTCCAACACAAGTCCGTTTCGTCCATTTTGTGGTACGCCACACCCCTCCCGATCAACAGGACCCCCGTTTCGACCGTAGGAGGTCTTTTTCCTTCGTTTGCGATACGCCACACCCCTCCCGATCAACAGGACCCCCGTTTCGACCGTAGGAGGTCCGTTTCCTCCGTTTTGCGGTACGCCACACCCCTCCCGATCAACAGGACCCCGTTCCGAACGTAGGAGGTCCGTTTCCTCCGTTGTGCGGTATGCCAGGCCTTGTTTCCATCGCCTGTTTCGTCCAAGCCGGTTGGCTCCCACACGTTCCGTTGCCTCCCGATGAACACGACGCATTCCGTTGCCTCCCCATGAACACGACGCATTCCGTTGCCTCCCCATGAACACGACGCATTCCGTTGCCTCCCCACGAACACGACGCATTCCGTTGCCTCCCCATGAACACGACGACACGTATGCACCTCTACTACGACACATGCGTGCCTCTACATCGAACAGTATATATGTACATACACGTTCGTGACCAGAATGACAACGCTGTTGGAAATATGCCCTAGAGGCAATAATAAAAGGATTATTATTATATTTCCTTGTTCATGATAATTGTCTTTTATTCATGCTATAATTGTATTATCCGGAAATCGTAATACACGTGTGAATACATAGACCACAATACGTCCCTAGTAAGCCTCTAGTTGACTAGCTCGTTGGTCAACAGATAGTCATGGTTTACTAACTATGGACATTAGATGTCGTTGACAACGGGATCACATCATTAGGAGAATGATGTGATGGACAAGACCCATTCCTAAGCATAGCACAAGATCGTGTAGTTCGTTTTGCTAGAGCTTTTCCAATGTCAAGTATCTCTTCCTTAGACCATGAGATCGTGTAACTCCCGGATACCGTAGGAGTGCTTTGGGTGTACCAAACGTCACAACGTAACTGGGTGACTATAAAGGTGCACTACAGGTATCTCCGAAAGTGTCTGTTCGGTTGACACGGATCGAGACTGGGATTTGTCACTCCGTATAACGGAGAGGTATCACTGGGCCCACTCGGTAGTGCATCATCATAATGAGCTCAAAGTGACCAAGTGTCTGGTCACGGGATCATGCATTACGGTACGAGTAAAGTGACTCGCCGGTAATGAGACTGAACGAGCTATTGGGATACCGACGATCGAGTCTCGGGCAAGTAACATACCGTCTGACAAAGGGAAGAGTATACGGGGTTGCTTGAATCCTCAACATCATGGTTCATCCGATGAGATCATCGAGGAGTATGTGGGAGCCAACATGGGTATCCAGATCTCGCTGTTGGTTATTGACCGGAGAGCCGTCTCGGTCATGTCTGCATGTCTCCCGAACCCATAGGGTCTACACACTTAAGGTTCGGTGACGCTAGGGTTGTATGAATATGAGTATGCAGCAAACCGAATGTTGTTCGGAGTCCCGGATGAGATCCCGGACGTCACGAGGAGTTTCGGAATGGTCCGGAGGTAAAGAATTATATATAGGAAGTGCTGTTTCGGCCATCAGAAAAGTTTCGGGGTCACCCGGTATTGTACCGGGACCACCGGAAGGGTCCCGGGGGTCCACCGGGTGGGGCCACCTATCCCGGAGGGCCCCGTGGGCTGAAGTGGGAGGGGAACCAGCCCCTAGTGGGCTAGTGCGCCCCCCTTGGCCCCCTCTGCGCCTAGGGTTGGAAACCCTAGGTGGGGGGGGGGGGGCACCACTTGCCTTGGGGGGCACTCCACCCCCCTGGCCGCCGCCCCCCTTGGGAGATTGCATCTCCCAGGGCCGGCGCCCCCCCGGGGGCCTATATAAAGGAGGGCAGGGGGGAGGGCAGCCGCACCCAAGTCTTGGCGCCTCCCTCCCCCTGCTACACCTCGTCCTCCTCTCGCAGCAGCTTGGCGAAGCCCTGCCGGAGTTCTGCTGCATCCACCACCACGCCATCGTGCTGCTGGATCATCATCAACCTCTCCTTCCCCCTTGCTGGATCAAGACGGAGGAGACGTCACGCTGACCGTACGTGTGTTGAATGCGGAGGTGCCGTCCGTTCGGCGCTAGGATCTCCGGTGATAGGATCACAACGAGAATGACTACCTCAACCCCGTTCTTTTGAACGCTTCCGCTCGCGATCTACAAAGTGAATTTTTTTTATTTTCTGCAACGTTCCCCAACAGTGGCATCATGAGCCAGGTTTATGCGTAGTTCTCTATTGCACGAGTAGAACACAATTTTGTTGTGGGCGTAGATCTTGTCAACTTGCTTGCCGCTACTAGTCTTTTCTTGCTTCAGTGGTATTGTGGGATGAAGCGGCCCGGACCGACCTTACACGTACGCTTATGTGAGACAGGTTCCACCGACTGACATGCACTAGTTGCATAAGGTGGCTAGCGGGTGTCTGTCTCTCCTACTTTAGTTGGAGCGGATTAGATGAAAAGGGTCCTTATGAAGGGTAAATAGAAGTTGACAAAATCACGTTGTGGTTATTCGTAGGTAAGAAAACGTTCTTGCTAGAACCCAATTGCAGCCACATTAAAGATGCAACAACAATTAGAGGACGTCTAACTTGTTTTTGCAGCAATTGTCATGTGATGTGATATGGCCAGAAGTTGTGATGAATGATGAATGATATATTGTGATGTATGAGATCATGTTCTTGTAATAGGAATCACGACTTGCATGTCAATGAGTATGACAACCGGCAGGAGCCATAGGAGTTGTCTTTATTTTTTGTATGACCTGCGTGTCATTGAAGAACGCCATGTAAATTACTTTACTTTATTGCTAAACACGTTAGCCATAGAAGTAGAAGTAGTCGTTGGCGTGACAACTTCATGAAGACACAATGATGGAGATCATGATGATGGAGATCATGATGATGGAGATCATGGTGTCATGACGGTGACGAAGATGATCATGGAGCCCCGAAGATGGAGATCGAAGGAGCTATATGATATTGGCCATATCATGTCACTACTATATAATTGCATGTGATGTTTACTATGTTTTATGCATCTTGTTTACTTAGAACAGCGGTAGTAAATAAGATGATCCCTTATAATAATTTCAAGAAAGTGTTCCCCCTAACTGTGCACCGTTGCTAAAGTTCGTCGTTTCGAAGCAACACGTGATGATCGGGTGTGATAGATCCCTACGTTCACATACAATGGGTGTAAGACAGATTTACACATGCAGAACACTTAGGGTTAACTTGACGAGCCTAGCATGTACAGACATGGCCTCGGAACACAGAGACCGAAAGGTCGAACATGAGTCGTATGGAAGATACGATCAACATGGAGATGTTCACCGATGATGACTAGTCCGTCTCACGTGATGATCGGACACGGCCTAGTCGACTCGGATCGTGTAACACTTAGATGACTAGAGGGATGTCTAATCTGAGTGGGAGTTCATTAAATAATTTGATTAAGATGAACTTAATTATCATGAACTTAGTCTAAAACTTCTGCAAAATATGTCTTGTAGATCAAATGGCCAACGCTCATGTCAACATGAACTTCAACACGTTCCTAGAGAAAACCAAGCTGAAAGATGGTGGCAGCAACTATTCGGACTGGGTCCGGAACCTGAGTATCATCCTCATAGCAGCCAAGAAAGATTATGTCCTAGATGCACCGCTAGGTGAAGCACCCATCCCAAAGAACCAAGATGTTATGAACACTTGGCAATCACGTGCTGATGATTACTCCCTCGTTCAGTGCGGCATGCTTTACAGCTTAGAACCGGGGCTCCAAAAGCGTTTTGAGAAACACGGAGCATATGAGATGTTCGAGGAGCTGAAAATGGTTTTCCAAGCTCATGCCCGGGTCGAGAGATATGAAGTCTCCGACAAGTTCTATAGTTGTAAGATGGAGGAAAACAATTCTGTCAGTGAGCACATACTCAAAATGTCTAGGTTGCACAACCGCCTGTCCCAGCTGGAGATCAACCTCCCGGACGAGGCAGTCATTGACAGAATCCTTCAGTCGCTCCCACCGAGCTACAAGAGCTTTGTGTTGAACTACAATATGCAGGGGATGGTGAAGACCATTCCTGAAGTATTTTCAATGCTGAAGTCAGCAGAGGTTGAAATCAAGAAAGAACATCAAGTGTTGATGGTCAATAAGACCACTAAGTTCAAGAAGGGCAAGGGTAAGAAGAACTTCAAGAAGGACGACAAAGATGTTGCCGCGCCCGGTAAGCCAGTTACCGGGAAGAAGTCAAAGAATGGACCCAAGCCTGAGACTGAGTGCTTTTATTGCAAGGGGAAGGGTCACTGGAAGCGGAACTGCCCCAAATACTTAGCAGACAAGAAGGCCGGCAACACTAAAGGTATATTGGATATACATGTAATTGATGTGTACCTTACCAGTACTCGTAGTAACTCCTGGGTATTTGATACCGGTGCCGTTGCTCACATTTGTAACTCACAGCAGGAGCTACAGAATAAGCAGAGACTGGCGAAGGACGAGGTGACGATGCGCGTCGGGAATGGTTCCAAGGTCGACGTGATCGCCGTCGGCACGCTACCTCTACATTTACCTATGGGATTAGTTTTAAACCTCAATAATTGTTATTTAGTGCCAAGTTTGAGCATGAACATTGTATCTGGATCTCATTTGATACGAGATGGCTACTCATTTAAATCCGAGAATAATGGTTGTTCTATTTATATGAGAGATATGTTTTATGGTCATGCCCCGATGGTCAATGGTTTATTCTTAATGAATCTCGAACGTAATGTTACACATATTCATAGTGTGAATACCAAAAGATGTAAAGTTGATAACGATAGTCCCACATACTTGTGGCACTGCCGCCTTGGTCACATTGGTGTCAAGCGCATGAAGAAGCTCCATGCTGATGGACTTTTAGAGTCTCTAGATTATGAATCATTTGACACATGCGAACCATGCCTCATGGGCAAAATGACCAAGATCCCGTTCTCCAGAACAATGGAGCGAGCAACCAACTTATTGGAAATCATACATACTGATGTGTGTGGTCCAATGAGCGTTGAGGCTCGCGGAGGATATCGTTATGTTCTCACTCTCACTGATGACTTGAGTAGATATGGGTATGTCTACTTGATGAAACACAAGTCTGAGACCTTTGAAAAGTTCAAGGAATTTCAGAATGAAGTAGAGAATCAACATGACCAAAAGATAAAATTCTTACGATCGGATCGTGGAGGAGAATATTTAAGTCACGAATTTGGTACACACTTAAGAAAATGTGGAATCGTTTCACAACTCACGCCGCCTGGAACACCTCAGCGTAACGGTGTGTCCGAACGTCGTAATCGCACTCTATTGGATATGGTGCGATCTATGATGTCTCTTACCGATTTACCGCTATCATTTTGGGGATACGCTCTAGAGACAACTACATTCACTTTAAATAGGGCACCGTCTAAATCCGTTGAGATGACACCGTATGAATTATGGTTTGGGAAGAAACCTAAGCTGTCGTTTCTAAAAGTTTGGGGATGCGATGCTTATGTCAAGAAACTTCAACCTGAAAAGCTCGAACCCAAGTCGGAAAAATGCGTCTTCATAGGATACCCTAAGGAAACCATTGGGTATACCTTCTACTTAAGATCCGAGGGCAAGATCTTTGTTGCCAAGAACGGATCCTTTCTGGAAAAAGAGTTTCTCTCGAAAGGAGTAAGTGGGAGGAAAGTAGAACTCGATGAAGTACTACCTCTTGAACCGGAAAGTAGTACAGCTCAGGGAAACGTTCCTGTGGTACCTACACCGACTGGAGAGGAAATTAATGATGATGATCAAGGTACTTCTGATCAAGTTGCTACTGAACTTCGTAGGTCCACAAGGACACGTTCCACACCAGAGTGGTATGGCAACCCTGTCCTGGAAATCATGTTGTTAGACAACGGTGAACCTTCGAGCTATGAAGAAGCGATGGCGGGCCCAGATTCCAACAAATGGCTAGAAGCCATGCAATCCGAGATAGAATCCATGTATGAAAACAAAGTATGGACTTCGACTGACTTGCCCAATGATCGGCGAGCGATAGAAAACAAATGGATCTTTAAGAAGAAGACGGACGCGGATGGTAATGTCACCGTCTATAAAGCTCGACTTGTCGCTAAGGGTTATCGGCAAGTTCAAGGGATTGACTACGATGAGACTTTCTCTCCCGTAGCGAAGCTTAAGTCCGTCCGAATCATGTTAGCAATTGCCGCATACTATGATTATGAGATATGGCAGATGGACGGCATTCCTTAACGGTTATCTTAAGGAAGAGCTGTATATGATGCAGCCGGAAGGTTTTGTCGATCCTAAGAATGCTAACAAAGTGTGCAAGCTCCAGCGATCCATTTATGGGCTGGTGCAAGCATCTCGGAGTTGGAACATTTTCTTTGATGAGATGATCAAAGCGTTTGGGTTTATGCAGACTTATGGAGAAGCCTGCGTTTACAAGAAAGTGAGTGGGAGCTCTGTAGCATTTCTCATATTATATGTAGATGACATACTTTTGATGGGAAATGATATAGAATTCTTGGACAACATTAAGTCCTACTTGAATAAGTGTTTTTCAATGAAGGACCTTGGAGAAGCTGCTTACATATTAGGCATCAAGATCTATAGGGATAGATCAAGTCGCCTCATAGGTCTTTCAGAAAGCACATACCTTGATAAGATTTTGAAAAAGTTCAAAATGGATCAGTCCAAGAAAGGGTTCTTGCTTGTACTGCAAGGTGTGAGATTGAGCTCGGCTCAATGCCCGACCACGGCAAAAGATAAAGAAGAGATGAGCGTCATCCCCTATGCCTCAGCCATAGGATCTATTATGTATGCCATGCTGTGTACCAGACCTGATGTAAACCTTGCCGTAAGTTTGGTAGGAAGGTACCAAAGTAATCCCGGCAAGGAACACTGGACAGCGGTCAAGAATATCCTGAAGTACCTAAAAAGGACAAAGGACATGTTTCTCGTTTATGGAGCTGACGAAGAGCTCGTCGTAAAGGGTTATGTCGACGCTAGCTTCGACACAGATCTGGATGACTCTAAGTCACAAACCGGATACGTGTATATGTTGAATGATGGAGCAGTAAGCTAGTGCAGCTGCAAGCAGAGCGTCGTGGCGGGATCTACATGTGAAGCGGAGTACATGGCAGCCTCGAAGGCAGCGCATGAAGCAATTTGGGTGAAGGAGTTCATCACTGACCTAGGAGTCATACCCAATGCGTCGGGGCCGATCAAACTCTTCTGTGACAATACTTGAGCTATTGCCCTTGACAAGGAGCCCAGGTTTCACAAGAAGACCAGGCACATCAAGCGCCGCTTCAACTCCATCCGTGAAAATGTTCAAGATGGAGACATAGATATTTGCAAAGTACATACGGATCTGAATGTCGCAGATCCGTTGACTAAACCTCTCTCGCGAGCAAAACATGATCAACACCAGAACTCTATGGGTGTTCGATTCATCAAAATGTAACTAGATTATTGACTCTAGTGCAAGTGGGAGACTGTTGGAAATATGCCCTAGAGGCAATAATAAAAGGATTATTATTATATTTCCTTGTTCATGATAATTGTCTTTTATTCATGCTATAATTGTATTATTCGGAAATCGTAATACACGTGTGAATACATAGACCACAACACGTCCCTAGTAAGCCTCTAGTTGACTAGCTCGTTGGTCAACAGATAGTCATGGTTTCCTGACTATGGACATTAGATGTCGTTGACAACGGGATCACATCATTAGGAGAATGATGTGATGGACAAGATCCATTCCTAAGCATAGCACAAGATCGTGTAGTTCGTTTTGCTAGAGCTTTTCCAATGTCAAGTATCTCTTCCTTAGACCATGAAATCGTGTAACTCCCGGATACTGTAGGAGTGCTTTGGGTGTACCAAACGTCACAACGTAACTGGGTGACTATAAAGGTGCACTACAGGTATCTCCGAAAGTGTCTGTTGGGTTGACACGGATCGAGACTGGGATTTGTCACTCCATATAACGGAGAGGTATCACTGGGCCCACTCGGTAGTGCATCATCATAATGAGCTCAAAGTGACCAAGTGTCTAGTCACGGGATCATGCATTACGGTACGAGTAAAGTGACTTGCCGGTAACGAGACTGAACAAGGTATTGGGATATCGACGATCGAGTCTCGGGCAAGTAACATACCATCTGACAAAGGGAATAGTATACGGGGTTGCTTGAATCCTCGACATCGTGGTTCATCCGATGAGATCATCAAGGAGTATGTGGGAGCCAACATGGGTATCCAGATCCCGCTGTTGGTTATTGACCGGAGAGCCATCTCGGTCATGTCTGCATGTCTCCCGAACCCGTAGGGTCTACACACTTAAGGTTCGGTGACGCTAGGGTTGTATGAATATGAGTATGAAGCAAACCGAATGTTGTTCGGAGTCCCGGATGAGATCCCGTACGTCACGAGGAGTTTCAGAATGGTCCGGAGGTAAAGAATTATATATAGGAAGTGCTGTTTCGGCCATCGGGAAAGTTTCGGGGTCACCCGGTATTGTACCGGGACCACTGGAAGGGTCCCGGGGGTCCACCTATCCCGGAGGGCCCCGTGGGCTGAAGTGGGAGGGGAACCAGCCCCTAGTGGGCCGGTGCGCCCCCCTTGGGCCCCCCTGCGCCTAGGGTTGGAAACCCTAGGTGGGGGGGGGGGGCGCACCACTTGCCTTGGGGGGCACTCCACCCCCCTGGCCGCCGCCCCCCTTGGGAGATTGCATCTCCCAGGGCCGGTGCCCCCCCTTGGGTGCCTATTTAAAGGAGGGCAGGGGGGAGGGCAGTCGCACCCAAGTCTTGGTGCCTCCCTCCCCCTGCTACACCTCGTCCTCCTCCCGCAGCAGCTTGGCGAAGCCCTGCCGGAGTTCTGCTGCATCCACCACCACGCCATCGTGCTGCTGGATCATCATAAACCTCTCCTTCCCCCTTGCTGGATCAAGATGGAGGAGATGTCACGCTGACCGTACGTGTGTTGAACGCGGAGGTGCCGTCTGTTCGGCGCTAGGATCTCCGGTGATAGGATCACAACGAGAACGACTACCTCAACCCCGTTCTTTTGAACGCTTCCGCTCGCGATCTACAAAGTGGTATGTAGATGCATCTCTCCTTTCACTCATTGCTTAGATGAACTCATAGATGGATCTTGGTGAAACCGTAGGAAATTTTTTATTTTCTGCAATGTTCCCCAACAAACGCTACGTATGCTTCGACCAGGTGGGTCGCGACTGTCAGGCACTTCCTTGCATGCGAAAATATAGCTGGTGGGTCCCAGCAGTCAGAGGGGCGAATCGTTTTTTTACCCGGACGCACTTCCTTTGCGTGCGAAGTTGTAGCTGGTGGGTCCTAGCAGTCAGGGGGGCGAATCGTTTTTTTACCCGGACACACTTCCTTGCGTGCGAAGATGTAGCTGGTGGGTCCTAGCAGTCAGGGGGGTGAATCATTTTTTTTGCCCGGATGCACTTCCTTGCGTGCGAAGATGTAGCTGGTGGGTCTCAGCAGTCAGGGGGAAACTTTTTTTTTGCGAAATACGGTGGCCCGTCCGGTGGGTCCCCGCTGTCAGGTGGAGGAATCACTATTTTGCACGTAATAAGGAGGCATTTCCTTACTGCGGCCGTGGACCCACCTGTCAGCCTCTCCACGTATAGTCCACGTCCGATGGAAGTCATTCCTTGACCACGTTGACCACGCCGTGCCGAGAGCACCATGGCGGTGGACGATGGTGAGGCCTAGGAAGGGGACGACTCGGAGCCGGGGCAGACGCAACAGAGGATGCCCACGCGAAGAGGAGTACGAGGGTTCACTGGTTCGGCTGCGGTGTGAGGCTGTTGTCGCCGCAGAATAACAGGGGGTGTGGGTGAGTAGAGGGATGGACTGGCCCGCGGTGGGAGTAGTAGGGAGCGGTGAGGCCTCCGCGACATCACAGCCGGCCACGGGAGGCAGGAGCACGCGACACCACCGGCGCTGGTTTGGGCGGCTGGAGCAAGAAGACCAGAGGTTAAAGAAGCACTACAACCGTTGGATGAACATTGCTACGTCTTGAGCTTGCGTTGGTTTTCCCCGAAGAGGAGAGGATGATGCAGCACAGTAGCGTAAGTATTTCCCTCAGTTTTTGAGAACCAAGGTATCAATCCAGAGGTCACACGCAAGTCCCTCGTACCTGCACAAAACGATAGCTACTCGCAACCAACGCGATTAGGGGTTGTCAATCCCTTCACGGTCACTTACGAGAGTGAGATCTGATAGAGATAATATTTTTGGTATTTTTGCTATAAAGATGCAAAGTAAAAAGTAAAAGCAAAGCAAGTAAATAAAGTGATGGAGATTGATATGATGAGAATAGACCCGGGGGCCATAGGTTTCACTAGTGGCTTCTCTCAAGAGCATAAGTATTCTACGGCGGGTGAACAAATTACTGTTGAGCAATTGATAGAATTGAGCATAGTTATGAGGTTATCTAGGTATGATCATGTATATAGGCATCATGTCCGAGACAAGTAGACCGAAACGATTCTGCATCTACTACTATTACTCCACTCATCGACCGCTATCCAGCATGCATCTAGAGTATTAAGTTAAAAATAGAGTAACACCTTAAGCAAGATGACATGATGTAGAGGAATAAATTCATGCAATATGATAAATACCCCATCTTGTTATCCTCGATGGCAACAATACAATACGTGCCTTGCAACCCTTTCTGTCACTGGGTAAGGACACCGCAAGATTGAACCCAAAGCCATGCACTTCTCCCATTGCAAGAACTACCAATCTAGTTGGCCAAACCAAACGGATAATTCGAAGAGACTTGCAAAGACAACTCAATCATACATAAAAGAATTCAGAGAAGATTCAAATATTATTCATAGATAAGGTGGATCATAAACCCACAATTCATCAGTCTCAACAAACACACCGCAAAAAGAAGATTACATTGAATAGATCTCCACAAGAGAGGGGGAGAACATTGTATTGAGATCCAAAAAGAGAGAAGAAGCCATCTAGCTACTAGCTATGGACCCGAAGGTCTGAAGTAAACTACTCACACTTCATCGGAGGGGCTACGGTGTTGATGCAGAAGCCCTCCGTGGTAGATGCCCCCTCCGGCGGAGCTCCGGAACAGGCCCCAAGATGGGATCTCGTGGATACAGGAAGGTACGACGGTGGAATTAGGTTTTGGGCTCCCTCTCTGGTCTATTGGGGTACGTAGGTATATATAGGAGGAAGGAGTACGTCGGTGGAGCGTCAGGGGGCCCACGAGGTAGGGGGGCACGCCCAGGGGGGCGCCCTCCACCCTCGTGACCGCCTCTGGTGCTTCTTGGAGTAGGGTCCAAGTCTCCTGGATCACGTTCGGTGAGAAGATCACGTTCCCGAAGGTTTCATTCGTTTGGACTCCGTTTGATATTCTTTTTCTTCGAAATACTGAAATAGGCAAAAAACAACAATTCTGGGCTGGGCCTCCGGTTAATAGGTTAGTCCCAAAAATAATATAAAAGTGGAAAATAAAGCCCATTATAGTCCAAAACAAGAGATAAAGTAGCATGGAGCAATAAAAAATTATAGATACGTTGGAGACGTATTAGGCATCCCCAAGCTTAATTCCTACTCGTCCTCGAGTAGGTAAATGATAAAAAGAGAATTTTTGATTCGGAGTGATACTTTGGCATAATTTCAATGTAAATCTTCTTAATCATGGTATGAATATTCAGATCCGAAAGATTCAAGACAAAAGTTCATATTGACATAAAAATAATAATACTTCAAGCATACTAATCAAAGCAATTATGTCTTCTCAAAATAACATGGCCAAAGAAAGTTATCCCTACAAAATCATATAGTCTGGCTATGCTCCATCTTCCCCACACAAAGTATTTAAATCATGCACAACCCCGATGACAAGCCAGGCAATTGTTTCATACTTTAACATTTTCAATCTTCACGCAATACATGAGCGTGAGCCATGGATATAACACTATATGTGGAATAGAACGGTGGTTGTGGAGAAGACAAAAAGAGGGAAGATAGTCTCACATCAACTAGGCATATCAACGGGCTATGGAGATGCCCATCAATAGATATCAATGTGAGTGAGTAGGGATTGCCATGCAACGGATGCACTAGAGCTATAAGTATATAAAAGCTCAACAAAAAAAACTAAGTGGGTGTGCATCCAACTCGCTTGCTCACGAAGACCTAGGGCATTTTGAGGAAGCCCATCATTGGAATATACAAGCCAAGTTCTATAATGAAAAATTCCCACTAGTATATGAAAGTGACGAAATGAGAGACTCTCTATCATGAAGATCATGGTGCTACTTTGAAGCACAAGTGTGGTAAAAGGATAGTAGCATTGTCCCTTCTCTCTTTTTTCTCTCATTTTTTATTTGGGCCTTTTCTCTTTTTTATGGCCTTTTTTTCGTCCGGAGTCTCATCCCGACTTGTGGGGGAATCATAGACTCCATCATCCTTTCCTCACTTGGGACAATGCTCTAATAATGATGATCATCACACTTTTATTTTTCTTACAACTCAACAATTATAACTTGATACTTAGAACAAAATATGACTCTATATGAATGCCTCCGACAGTGTACCAGGATATGCAATGAAACATGAGTGAAATGTATGAAAGAATTATGAAAGGTGGCTTTTGCCATAAATACGATGTCAACTACATGATCATGCTAGCAATATGATAATGATGGAGCGTGTCATAATAAACGGAACGGTGGAAAGTTGCATGGCAATATATCTCGGAATGGCTATGGAAATGCCATGATAGGTAGGTATGGTGGCTGCTTTGAGGAAGGTTTATGGTGGGTGTATGATACCGGCGAAAAGTGCGCGGTATTAGAGAGGCTAGCAATGGTGGAAGGATGGGAAAAAGTGCGTATAATCCATGGACTCAACATTAGTCATAAAGAACTCATATACTTATTGCAAAAATCTAGAAGTTATCAAAGAAAAGTATTATGCGCATGCTCCTAGGGGGATAGATTGGTAGGAAAAGACCATCGCTCGTCCCCGACCGCCACTCATTAGGAAGACAATCAATAAATAAATCATGCTCCGAGTTCATCACATAACGGTTCACCATACGTGCATGCTACGGGAATCACAAACTTCAACACAAGTATTCTTTAAATTCACAACTACTCAACTAGCATGACTCTAATATTATCACCTTCATATCTCAAAACAATTATCAAGCATCAAACTTATCTTAGTATTCAACGCACTCAAAAGAAAGTTTCACATATCTTGAATACCAAGTATATTAACATTAAGCAAATTACCATGCTATTAACAACTCTCAAAATAATCTAAGTGAAGCATGAGAGATCAAGTTTCTTTAAAACAAATCCACCACCGTGCTCTAAAAGATCTAAGTGAAGCACTAGAGCAAAAATTATCACGCTCAAAAGATATAAGTGAAGCACTATGAGCAAACTATCAAGCTCAAAAGATATAAGTGAAGCACATAGAGTATTCTATAAAATTTCAATTCATGTATGGCTCTCTCAAAAGGTGTGTACAGCAAGGATGATTGTGGTAAACTAACAAGCAAAGACACAAATAATACAAGACGCTCCAAGTGAAACACATATCATGTTGGTGAATAAAAATATAGCTCCAAGTAAATTACCGATGGAAGTGGACGAAAGAGGGGATGCCTTCCGGGGCAACCCCAATCTTTGACTTTTTGGTGTCCTTGGATTATCTTGGGGGTGCCATGGGCATCCCCAAGCTTAGGCTCTTGCCACTCCTTGTTCCATAATCCATCAAAAGAATTCACCCAAAACTTGAAAACTTCACAACACAAAACTCAATAGAAATCTCGTGAGCTCTGTTAGAGAAAGAAAACAAAAGACTACTTTAAGGTACTGTAATGAACTCATTCTTTATTTATATTGGTGTTAAACCTACTGTATTCCAACTTCTCTATGGATCATAAACTATTTTACTAGCCATAGATTCATCAAAATAAGCAAACAACACACGCAAAACAGAATCTGTCAAAAACAGAACAGTCTGTAGTAATCTGTAACTAACGCAAACTTCTGGAACCCAAAAAATTCTACCAAAATTAGAAGACCTGGGAAATTTGTTTATTGATCAGCAGCAAAGAGAATCAACGCAAAATCACGTTCCTGTGATTTTCAACAATTCGGGCACTGAGTGCAAAGATTCTGGAAATTACAGCAAGATCAAATAACTATCTTCCAAGAAGATCTAATAGGTTTAACTTGGCATAAACACTAATTAAAATATAAAACCACATCTAAGCAGAATATAGATGGATTATCTATTCCTAAACAGAAGCAAAAACAAAAAAAATAAAAATAAAATTGGGTTGCCTCCCAACAAGCGCTATCATTTAACGCCCCTAGCTATGCATAAAAGCAAGGATAGATCTAGGTATTGCCATCTTTGGTAGGCAATCCATAAGTGGCTCTCATGATAGATTCATATGGCAATTTTATTTTCCTTCTAGGGAAGTGTTCCATGCCCTTCTTTAAGGGAAATTGGAATCTAATATTCCCTTCCTTCATATCAATAATTGCACCAATCGTTCTAAGGAAAGGTTTACCAAGAATAATAGGACATGAAGGATTGCAATCTATATCAAGAACGATAAAATCTACGGGCACATAATTCCTATTTGCAACAATAAGAACATCATTAATTCTTCCCATAGGCTTTTTAATAGTGGAATCCGCCCGCAAGTTTAGAGAGCAATCATCAAAATCACGGAAGTCTATCAAATCACATAAAGTTTTGGGAATAGTAGAGACACTAGCACCCAAATCACACAAAGCATGGAACTCATAATTTTTAATTTAATTTTGATAGTAGGTTCCCACTCATCATGGAGTTTCCTAGGGATAGAAACTTTCAACTCAAGCTTTTCTTCATAAGATTGCATCAAGGCATCAACAATGTGTTCGGTAAAGGCCTTATTTTGACTATAAGCATGAGGAGAATTTAACACAGATTGCAACAAGGAAATACAATCTATTAAAGAGCAATTTTCATAATTAAATTCCTTGAGATCCAAAATAGTGGGTTTAGCAATATCTCGAATTTTATTTCTTTTAATCCCACTTTTATCAATTTCATCATCAAGATCTAAAAACTCAGAATTCTTAGAACGCCTTCTAGGTAAAGGAGGATCATATTCAGTTTCATCAATTGCAAATCAAAGATTTAATAGGGGACACATCAATAACTTTTAGATCTTCATCTTGATTTTCATAGGAATTCGGTTTAGCGGCCATCTTATTGACTAAGGTAGCTTGCATATCCGAAATTTCAGCAATCATTTTTTCAAGACGAGCAATTTGGGCTCTTATACCATCAAATTCTTTGGACATATCATCGAGCTCTTTATTCATATAACTCGTAAAACTCTTTTGTTCCTTAAGCTCGTTTCTAAAGAAATTATTATGCTCAAATTGCAAAACCATAAACTTCCTGACATTGTTTTCGATCTCCTCTAGCCTTTTAAGGTGAAGATCACCAAATTTAGGTAAGGCCATTGCGCCAAACAAGCAAACTAACACACGAGCAAACAAAAGGCAAAGGGAAAAAGAGGAGGAGATTGGGAAAGAGAGGGCGAATAAAACGACAAGGGTGAAGTGGGGGAGAGGAAAACGAGAGGCAAATGGCAAATAATGTAATGCGAGGGATAGGGATTGTGATGGGTACTTGGTATGTTGACTTTTGCGTAGGCCTCCCCAGCAACGGCGCTAGAAATCCTTCTTGCTACGTCTTGAGCTTGCGTTGGTTTTCCCCGAAGAGGAGAGGATGATGCAGCACAATAGCGTAAGTATTTCCCTCAGTTTTTGAGAACCAAGGTATCAATCCAGTAGGAGGTCACGCACAAGTCCCTCGTACCTGCACAAAACGATAGCTACTCGCAACCAACGCGATTAGGGGTTGTCAATCCCTTCACGGTCACTTATGAGAGTGAGATCTGATAGAGATAACATTTTTGGTATTTTTGGTATAAAGATGCAAAGTAAAAAGTAAAAGCAAAGCAAGTAAATAAAGTGATGGAGATTGATATGATGAGAATAGACCCGGGGGCCATAGGTTTCACTAGTGGCTTCTCTCAAGAGCATAAGTATTCTACGGTGGGTGAACAAATTACTGTTGAGCAATTGATAGAATTGAGCATAGTTATGAGGTTATCTAGGTATGATCATGTATATAGGCATCACGTCCGAGACAAGTAGACCGAAACGATTCTACATCTACTACTATTACTCCACTCATCGACCGCTATCCAGCATGCATCTAGAGTATTAAGTTAAAAACAGAGTAATGCCTTAGGCAAGATGACATGATGTAGAGGGATAAATTCATGCAATATGATAAATACCCCATCTTGTTATCCTCGATGGCAACAATACAATACATGCCTTGCAACCCTTTCTGTCACTGGGTAAGGACACCACAAGATTGAACCCAAAGCCATGCACTTCTCCCATTGCAAGAACTACCAATCTAGTTGGCCAAACCAAACGGATAATTCGAAGAGACTTGCAAAGATAACTCAATCATACATAAAAGAATTCAGAGAAGATTCAAATATTATTCATAGATAAGCTGGATCATAAACCCACAATTCATCGGTCTCAACAAACACACCGCAAAAAGAAGATTACATCGAATAGATCTCCACGAGAGAGGGGGAGAACATTGTATTGAGATCCAAAAAGAGAGAAGAAGCCATCTAGCTACTAGCTATGGACCCGAAGGTCTGAAGTAAACTACTCACACTTCATCGGAGGGGCTATGGTGTTGATGTAGAAGCTTTCCGTGGTAGATGCCCCCTCCGACGGAGCTCTGGAACAGGCCCCAAGATGGGATCTCGTGGATACAGGAAGGTACGGCAGTGGAATTAGGTTTTTGGCTCCCTCTCTGGTCTATTGGGGGTACGCAGGTATATATAGGAGGAAGGACTACGTCGGTGGAGCGTCAGGGGGACCACGAGGTAGGGGGGCGCGCCCAGGGGGGCACCCTCCACCCTCGTGACTGCCTATGGTGCTTCTTGGAGTAGGGTCCAAGTCTCCTGGATCACGTTCGGTGAGAAGATCACGTTCCCGAAGGTTTCATTCCGTTTGGACTCCGTTTGATATTCTGTTTCTTCGAAATACCGAAATAGGCAAAAAACAACAATTCTGGGCTGGGCCTCCGGTTAATAGGTTAGTCCCAAAAATAATATAAAAGTGGAAAATAAAGCCCATTATAGTCCAAAACAATAGATAAAGTAGCATGGAGCAGTCAAAAATTATAGATACGTTGGAGACGTATCAAACATCGTACAGTAACAGGAGCTAGAATTGTTCATATTGACTAAGTTGACAAAGCCCTCCGTCCCCATCAACTTGGTAGGCCCACAAGTCAGCCTCTCAGTATGCTGGGTTCCAGCTGGCAGGGGGAGTATTCACTTTTTTGTGCGTAATAAGGAGGCACTTCCTTGCGTGCGAAGATAGCTGGTGGGTCCGACAAGTCAGCGGGGGGCACATTTTTTTCGCAAAATACAGAGGCCCTTCCGGTGGGTCCCAGATGTCAGGTGGGGGAATCATTATTTTGCGCGTAATAAGGAGGCATTTCCTTGTGTGCGGCCGTGGACCCAGCTGTCAGCGTCTCCATGCACAGTCTACTTCTGATGGTGTCGTTCGTTGACCATGTTGACCACACCGCGCCAAGCGCATCCAAGGTGGTGGATGACGGCGAGGCCCCGTACAGCAATCAGCCGGAGATGGGAAGACGTGGGAGTAGAATCGCAGACGGAGAGGTGTACGAGGGTTAACTGGTTCTAGTGCAGTGTGGTTCGGCAGTCGGTGGAGAAGAACAAGAGGTGTGGAGGGGTGGAGGGATGGCCTGGCCAACGGTGGAGTAGCGCTTCATAGCGAAGCATGCTAAGCAGAGCTGCTAGCAGCAGGAGGCGAGAGGTTGTCCCGGCGGCGCTGGAGGAAGAAGACGAGAGATTGAAGATGGATGCCGGTCGTTGGATGTAAATCCAATGGCTAACATGTCAGAATTATTTGTTGACTAAATTGACAACGACTTGCGTTGGCTTCGACCTATTGGCCCACATTTCAGCCTCCAAAAATGTGGCATGTATTCAACCCATTTTTTCACAATTTACAGTCTTTTTTTGCGCGGTAGAATTTAGAGTCAATTTGATATTTTTTTGAATTACAGCCATTAGCTGGGCTGGGTGAACAATTAATGTAGCGTCCATGCGGCCCATTTATTTTATTTCCTAAAAAATTACATGCCATTTGCACTTTCTCGAAATACATGATTTTGCTGGGTTGATTCTAATTATATTGTTGGGTTGGGCCAGCAATGTTATCAAAAAATAAAAAGGGGCTGATCATTTTGTTATAAATATAATTAAATAATAAGTGATATTAATACATTCGTCCTTAAATCTTACCAAGCTTTTGTACACAATCACTAGGATTTTCGTGCCAAAACAATCCAGGATTTTATTTGTTTAAAAAATTATTTTTATAAGTTAATAAGATGTGGGATATTGTTTTCTTACATATGTAAGTATCTGTTAAATATATGATGACAATAAAAATAATATATAATAACATATAAAATAATTTAAATATATATAATATAGTGATGACCCACAAGTATAGGGGATCTATCGTAGTCCTTTCGATAAGTAAGAGTGTCGAACCCAACGAGGAGCAGAAGGAAATGATAAGCGGTTTTCAGTAAGGTTTTCTCTGCAAGCACTGAAATAGTAGGTGATAGATAGTTTTGTGATAAGATAAATAGTAACGGGCAAAAAGTAAATAAAGTGCAGCAAGGTGGCCCAATCCTTTATGTAGCAAAAGATAAGCCTGGACAAATTCTAATAATGAAGAAGAAGCTCCCGAGGACACATTGGGAATTATCGTCAAGCTAGTTTTCATCATGTTCATAAGATTCGCGTTCGGTACTTTGATAATTTGATATGTGGGTGGACCGGCACTTGGGTACTGCCCTAACATGGACAAGCATCCCACTTATGATTAACCCCTATTGCAAGCATCCGCAACTACAAAAAGGAGTATTAAGGTAAACCTAACCACATCATTAAACATATGGGTCCATATCAACCCCTAACGAAGCAACACATAAACTAGGGTTTAAGCTTCTGTCGCTCTAGCAACCCATCATCTACTTATTACTTCCCTATGCCTTCCTCTAGGCCCAAATAATGGTGAAGTGTCATGTAGTCGACGTTCACATAACACCACTAGAGGAAAGACAACATACATCTCATCAAAATATCGAACGAATACAAATTCACATGACTACTAATAGCAAGACTTCACCCATGTCCTCAGGAACAAACGTAACTACTCACAAAGCATATTCATGTTCATAATTAGAGGGGTAATAATATGCATAAAAGATCTGAACATATGATCTTCCACCAAGTAAACCAAATAGCATCAACTACAAGGAGTAATCAACACTACTAGCAACCCACAGGTACCAATTTGTGGTTTTGATACAAGATTGGATACAAGAGATGAACTAGGGTTTTGAGAGGAGATGGTGCTGGTGAAGATGTTGATGGAGATTGACCCCCTCCCGATGAGAGGATCGTTGGTGATGACGTTGGTGATGATTTCCCACTCCCAGAGGGAAGTGTCCCCGGCAGAACAGCTCCGCCAGAGCCCTAGATTTATTCCGCCAAGGTTCCGCCTCGTGGCGGCGGAGTTTCGTCCTGTAAGCTTGCCCACGATTTTTTCCAGGGGAAAACCCTTCATATAGCAGAAGATGCACGCCGGAAGCCCACCAGGGGCCCAGGAGATAGGGGGCCGCGCCCTACGGGGGGGGGGGGGCGCCCCCTGTCTCTTGGACAGGGTGTGGCCCCCCTGGCCTATTTCTTTTTTCAAAATATTCTTATTAAATCTAAAAAGTTGTTTCGTGGAGTCTCAGGTCTTTTGGAGTTGTGCAGAATAGGTTTCCAACGTTTGCTCCTTTTCTGTGACACTCCAATTTTTTTTGTGGTTTTTGTTTTCAGAAAGAGCCTTGCTTGGTTTGAAGAAGGCCTTCTAAACCCTTCTTAAGAACCCTCTTCTAAGTTTGCCCTCTCAAAAATCTTTTCTTGGATTTAGTTTCTTTTAAAAAGAAAACCTTTTTGGTTTTGGGCTTTTATTTGGTTTTGATCCATTCTTGTTTTACCATGCCTCTTATGGTAAAACTTTCCCCCCAAACCCTCCTTCCACTCTGGAACAATCCAAACATTCTGTCCAAACTAATAAAATCCATTTTTGGACTTTATTCCATTTATTTCCTTTCCCAAAACAATTCTGTCCTTTATTTTGAGCCTAGCTGATTTGCAAAGCAAGTACCTTAATGCCCTTGGTTTTTGGTCTCAACTTAACTCCCCTGGATAGTCCTTGGTACCCACAACCTAGAACCATCAAGATCTACTCTTCTTCTTTTCAAAATTTTCAAATTTCACCCTCTGCAAGTTTGGACCAGATTTGCCAAATTTGGTGAAATTCATATCTACACTCCTCCAAATATTCCAGCAAAATTCAGGCAACCTCTAGCTGCAATGAGAGACCACTCCACCAAAAACCAGCTCAAGGAAAAATCCCCACATGCCAAAATCATTCTGTCGAACACCTGGCATGCACTGTTGCTGTTCATATTCAGAAAAATTCAGATTTAGTGTCGTTTCTTCGTCAGAGTTTCAATCACATGTCCACAGTGCACTTGGCACGTTGCTCACAGTCCCTCCTTCTTGTTCGGAGCTCCACACGCGTGCTTGGCGCGTTCCTAGCATCGGTGGCACCCTGGCCCCCCTGCGCCGGCGTGTTTTGCGGCGGTAGAACCACCGTAGCGGCTGACAGGGGACAACCCTGCGGCATAACGCCGTTCAGCGCCGCCCAAACCTTCCGAGATCTCCGCGTGGCCATCTCCTTGCCAGCGCACGCATGCAGCACCATCGCCGTGGCCCGGCACGCGCAGAGCGCGTTCTCTGCCGCCGACGGGCCGTGCGGCCGTTCCGTCGAGGATAGGCCGTAACCTCTCCTCCCGTGCTGAGTTGGACACTGGAATGGCACCAATGCTCCGTCTAGTCGATGCTCAAGCTCGTAAGCCGACCATCCAGCCACAGCGCCGCCGTAATCACTCGCCGGACTTATCCGTTCACGGCAACCGCCTCGGGCCGGCTATAAATAGCACCCCCCGAGCCTACTCTCACCCCCGCACCACTCCACCACCTCACCAGACCCCGCCTAGCCACTGGAAGAGCCTCGAGGGGCCCTTCTTCCTCAACTCCGGCGACCTCATTCCGCCTCGGCCTCCACCTCGATTCACTCCAGTGAGGCCGTCTCCGGCGCCCTAACCTCATTAGCAACCCTCTCGAGCAACTAGGAGACTAACCCCCACTTCAATTTGACCCTCGCAGCTATCTCCGACGAGGTCCACGACTGCCCGAACCGCCGTCCGCCAGAGCAAGGGCCGCCGTCGACACAGTGCTCACCGGCGACCACCACCACCTCCCACAGACGCGGAAGGACGTGCTGATCACGAAGGTACCGTCCGATCCCCCTACCTCGCCGTGGATCGCTGCCGGCGACCACCGCATCTCTCGGGCGCCGTCGCGCCCTGTTTCCCTTGTTTGAAAATTCAAACCTGACGGGTGGAGCCCGCCTGTCAGTCTCTCAGTCGTTTCTTTTAAACGAACCGTTTTCTGGACTTTTCTGCTTAGGCCCCTGAGAGTTTTCTGTTTCATTACAGATGAGTCCTTGGACCAAAACTCTTATAACTTTTAAACAGAAAATAGTTTTTGATTGATTCTTTTTCTGTCATTTTTCTTTTTCTGTCTAGTTTTTTGCCATATTTATTTGAAAAATATTTGGAACACTTTTATGTACACTCACGGTATTTACGTTACGTACGTATTTTTCTTCTTATACCGTAGATACCGGAGGAGGTGACGGAGGTGCGAACTTCACCCAGTTAGGCTCCGACTACTCCGAACCAGGCAAGCATGTTTGAACTCTTGATATGATGAGTGTTTGTTGCACGTTTGCATTTTAGGAGTTTCATGGCATACTTATGAACATTTCTTTGAATGTTATATTTCATGCACAAAAGTGGAAAGTAAGTTTCGGAAAACCATATGTTGTTGGACACATATTGGCATGGCCATGTGATGGCATGAGGATGGGTAAGATGACGGTGTTGTGACATGCCAGTCTTATGCCAGATTATTTGACTTCCGTGTCATCGTGAATCAAATCACATTCCCATTCATTTCCTTCCTGTATTGCCACATGTTTTCCGAAAGTAATATGGCTTAGTAAGTTGCAACCATTTTCCTGGTACACACCAAGTAGAGAGGCCGGG